>NC_058374.1:91817500-92110000 GCF_018350175.1 Felis catus
CATCTAAGGATAACGGACCGAGGAAAACAAACAAACAAAACTACTTTCATTATTTATACCCTCTATGCTTAGATGTTGAAAGAGTTATTTCAACTGAAAGGTCTGGGACAGGATTAAAGGCACTGGAGTTTTCTGATACATCTAATTAAACAGTAGAAGCTAAAGAAGAATGCTATACATCATCATTTTTGCCTTCCCAGCAAGTGGCTGTCTCAATGTTAAAAAAAAATAGCTTTAATCAGTATAACTGACCTTTGACGGGATTAATAGGCTACCGGGCACGATTTCTCACAGTAGGCTGAAAAATTGCAGCTAACATGAGGGAAAATTACATAATCGCTGAAGCGGAAGACAAGCAAATAATTTATACATGAGTCAATTGAGACAGAGCAGCCCTGCCAGGATGTCAGTTTGCCGCTCCTCGGCTTTATCCACCAGAGACATAACATACATGTTTTGGTGCCATGGTGAGGTAATGTCTTTAACAAGGTAATAGCCTTGAGTTTTCCCCCTTTGCAACAATGTTGAGGTCCAAGGACTCATTGGTGATGTACCTTGTGAAAACAACCACAGAGCTCCTAACAGGAAGAAGAGAGGGTTCAGAATCAACACAATTCCTGTCAAATGTTGGTATCCTGCAGGCTTATAAAAGGTAGAATCAATTCACTTTGGCAATGAGTAATAATTTCTGCGTCCTTGAAGAAGCACTTTGAGAAATGCTAGAGTCACAGAACTATGCATCCAGTGACACTGATTAAATGCTCTATTTGCTATATTTTTTTTATTGAAGGGGGAGGTGGGGTGGCACATTAATATTGCTTGCTAGTACTTAGAGGGGCAACATTGAGAAAGCTAGGTAAGGAATCCCGGGATGCCATTTGCAAATTGCGGGCATTATCTGATGAACATCACGGGAATTAATACTCTATATAACCTCGGTTTAGCAGGCACCTACTTCCCCAAATTGCATTGCCTACTATCGCCAATCACTGATGTGTTTGTCTATAAACGGAAACTCACATACAGCTGGGGATGCTACAGGTCTTGTTGGCTGGGACTTGCGACCTTGCCAATTGCTTCTATGGCAATAAAGGTGAGAATTTGCCAGCACAGGGGATGCCACACCCGAGGTAAGTGAGGATATTAGTGACGTGAGAGTTGGTATGGCCCACTGGACTGGCCAACAGGCCATGGGAGTGAAAGCGGAAACACTGTGTTCTCATCTCACCTTACCTCTGATTTACCCAGTGGCTTGGAGGAAGGTATTGACCTTTTCCCTACACAGGTGATAGTGTAAAGGCATATTATGGAGAATAAACATGTCAGCTAGACACTGTTTACACATTACATTCATCCTTTACTTGATAGTGGCGTTTCATTATTGGTGACTGAGGACAAAGACAATGCTTCCATGAATGTTTTCACATTACAGAGTGAGAAAAAAAAAACAAAAACAAAAACAAAACAACTCAGGTAACCAAAGCTAGAAGACAGTGGTCTTCAACTTTGCTGCATATCTGAGTAGTATGGCGACTTCTGAAAAAATCCCAATACTCACCCTACATCTTAGACCAACTCAATCAGAATCTCTGGGAATGTGACCCAGTTTCTAAACATCCCCAGGTAATTCTAATGGGCGGCTGCATCTGAGAACCAATGGAGTGGGAATCCACTACGACACTCTACTTGCCCTGGCCACCTGGCCTTGCTCCTGAGGGTGCCCCAGAATCCCCCGAAGCCCTTGTTAAAACACAGATTGCTGGGACCCACCTCCCGAGTTTCTGGCTCAGTATGTCTAAACTGGCATTTCTAACAAGTTCCCAGGTGATGCTGAGGCTGTCCAGGAACCAACTTTGAGGACTGAGGATCACTGCCTCAATCAAGTGTATTCACCTGCATGAATGCTTCTCTGACTAGAAATGTTCTTTACTGTTGGCCTTTTTGAGGGTATGGTTTTCCAACTACTGGCATTACCACTCCATGGTATGCTTACTGAAAATGCAGAATCTCAGTCCCCACAGCAGATGTGCTATTTCAGAATCACTAGGGACTTTTTATTTTACTATCCCCACACTTATGATTATGCACAAACAAGTTTAAGAACCACTTCTTTACTTCTGCTTTCTGTAGGTGTTTGAAACAGTTCTCCCCTAATCACCAAAATTATTCCAGCATGAAAAGGCCACCGCCCCCACCCTGAGAAGCAGGAAAGAGTGAATTGCCTATGGTGCAGCGTCTACACTGCGTTATTCTACGGGGCAGGGGTCAAGGACACAAGTGCAATTTTCAGAACACTGTGTCTGAGAAACTGACTGTGTTGTAGAGAAAAGTCTCCAGTGTTGAGCACACACTCTTCATTATCTTTCTTATCGCTGCAAACCCTCTGAATGTGGGAGGAAAAAAAAATCTTCCTTTCCAGAAAGTTCTCTGTAACAACCAATGGTGTGTGTGTGTGCGCGCAATATCACTTTCTACCTTTCTGGCTTCGTGCATCCCTATCTCTGTGTCCACTCCTGAGCTCACAAAAAATAAGAGTATTAGGAAAGAAGGATATTTTCTTCCCCATTCCACCTTGCTAACATTCTCTGGTTATTTTCTCTGAAGAATAAGGGAACTGGACAATAGAATAGTTTAATTGTTTACAGTTTAAAACTATTCTGGTAACTTGTTGGAAGATTAGGTGTTGGAACCATTCGAATATGGGATTATATCTCAGGTCTGCCACTCACCAACTGGTGGCAGTGGGGGTATTATTTAACCCTCCATGCTTCCAGTTCCTTGCCTGTAAAACTGAGGTAATAATAATGCCTAATTCACAGAGGTCTTGAAATGAACTAAACCATATAAAACACCGAGCATAGCACCCAGGGCATAGTAAGTGTTCAGTAAAGGTGAGCTTTTGTTTTTATTATGACAAAAGGGCCATTCTGTGAATGCTGAGGAAAGCATGGAATAAACGAATTAACAAATGGCTAACCAAATAAACAACAGAAAAGACTGTCCTTTAGGTCTGTCAGACTCCAAGTTTAGACTATGCTATTGCTCAGGGCATCTATAATATCAGAGTACCTGGATAGAGAGTATGATTCTGTATGAAGTTCATTAGCAGAAGTTACATGAAATTTATTTTTTACAGCTGAGTCCGGCCCAACTTGCTGTGAAAGTTACTTTTGCCAAGAAAAAGAAGAGGGACCCAGGCCTTGTATGTAACGTGGCAGACAGTTAACCAGCACAGAATGACAACTAATAGGGCTGGAGGTAAAGCCCTGAGGCTGACCCACCAGGAAACTGAGGCAGGGCAAAGGACAAGGGCCATCAGAAGGCCAAAAAGAAGCAGGGGACTAAGGAACATATGGGCAAGGAAGCTTGAAAGGGTGAGCTGGATAGATCAGGAATCTTTTTAAATTTTACTATGTATTATAGATTTTCTCCCATTCATATTGCTAAATATAACAAGTCATACTCCCTATATCTCATGGTACCAGCAACTCCAATTTAACTTTATCAGTTAAACCCACAATAAAAACGCAGCAGTGGGCCTACGTGTCGTGTTTTATTATTCAGAGACATGCCAAAAACTTAACACCACAGACCATTTCATCTTTTGGAATCCTAATCTCCCACTTAAATTCAGAAAATACTTTATTTAAAGGAAATTCATTTTTAGTGGCAATACATTTATTCCCATCATTACATTTTCCCAAACTTATACTCAAAGGTAATACAGTAACACAATGCACCATTATGTTTCAATTATATTTACATATATATATTGAATCATAAGCATATAAGATCATATACACATACAACACACATAGATGCTGATACTCCTATCCACACACATAATCAAACCATAGAGTACCTCATAAAATAAGGCCCATTCATTTTCTATTGCTACAGATACATGGAGTGTATGTGAAGGCTAAATTAAATTTTGGGTTCACTCTGGTCTAAAGAGCCTTAGATTCAATCTGCCTTTAGTCAATCCCAGGCTAAAGGGTTCCCAAAGAACAGATCATTCTTTCTTTCCCTTCCTTCTTCCCTCCCTTTTTCTTTCTTTCTTTCTTTCTTTCTTTCTTTCTTTCTTTCTTTCTTTCTTTCTTTCTTTCTTTCTTTCTTTTCTTTCTTTTCTTTCTTTCTTTCTTCCTTCCTTCCTTCCTTCCTTCCTTCCTTCCTTCCTTCCTTCCTTCCTTCCTTCCTTCCTTTCTTCGTCTTTCCTTTTATTCTTTTTTTTTTAATTCTCAAATTAGTTAACCTACAGTGTAGTCTTGGCTTCAGAAGTAGAACCCAGTGATTCACTACTTACATATAACACCCAGTGCTCATCCAAACAAGTTCCCTCCTTAATGCCCATCACCCATTTTTCCCCACCCCCATCAACGCTCAGTTTGTTCTCTACGTTTAGAGTCTCTTAAGGTTTGCCTCCCTCTCTGTTTTGACCTTATTTTTCCTTCCCTTCTCCTATGATCATCTGGTAAGTTTCTCTAATTCCACATGAGTAAAATCATGTGATATGTGTTTTTCTCTGACTGACTTATTTCACTTAGGATAATACACTCCAGTTCCATCCACATTGTTGCAAATGGCAAGATTTCATTCTTTTTCATTGCCAAGTAGTAGTCCATTCTATACTTACACCACATCTTCTGAATCCATTCATCGGTTGATGGATATTTGGGCTCTTTCCATAATTTGGTTATTGTTGATAGCACTGCTATAAACATTGGGATGCACGTGTCCCTTTGAATCAGCCTTTGTGTAGCCTTTGGATAAATTCAGAACAGGTCAATTCTAAGATATACTGAATTTGTTTAGAAGGGTAAACAACTGACCTGGTTTCTGAAAGGTTTGTTGTGAACAAAGACCACTTCAAGGCCAGAGAGTCTCCTTGTGTTGGTTTTGAAAAAAAGTAATCCCCTTAAGCCTGAAGTAAATAAGAAAAACTACTTCATTAGCTCTGGAAAGAGCCTAAGTTCTTGGATTTGGGTCACATACACCCAAGTCTAGGATCTACTATGGAAGGTAAATCCATGGAGGCACACTGCAAATGCCACAACTGATGAAAGAATCTTCAATTTACTAAAACAGGTCCTACACATACAGGTGACACACAAAAATGAATGGCATGAGAAAAATTATAATAAACATGACAAATAATTATTGAGAGCTTAACAAATTCTAGATATGGGTAGACATTTTACATGATTATCTTACTTGATGTTCTAACAGCCCCATGAGATAGGTACCATATCATTCCCATGTTATAATTTAGAGAACTGTGGCCTAGTGATATTGAGTAAGTTGCCCCAAATCATGTTCAGAACCAGCATGTATACCTAAGCCTGTGATCTCCAGAGCTGAAGCCCTCAGCCCTACCCCAGTCTGCCTCTCAATACAGAGCATTGAGCAGAGAACTCCTCAATTGTTTTAGATCTTAAATGGGAAATTATACGACATGGAAGAATGGGCACATAGTCAAGAAAGAATACTAAAGGGTGATCCCAAAGGACAGCATGAGCTAAAACTCCAAATAAGCCAGATCTTTCGTTATATTACTGGAAATGACACACACACACAAACATTTTATTGATGGAATTTAAGATTAAAAGCACAAATCCTGTTAGCGCCAAGCTTCAGCCACAGCTGGACAGCGTGAAGGACTAATGGGATATATCTTTGAACAGAAAAGTGAGAAACCACTAAGGGAATAATATATCCTATGAGAGAGGTCTGCTGCCGCCACATGAAAGCTTGGTCTAAAAGGATAATGGCATCAAGTTAGAGGGGTGCCTAATTCCCAGTCATTAGTGTATGTTCCCCCACCCCCTAGGCTTGTGCCAGAGCTCTGGGGACTTAAGATGGAAAAACACTGTTTCTTTAAAGCCCCTTAGGCTTTGGAGAGCACCGAGCAGCCAGCTCTAAGGTCCATGTAACAAAGTGTAGCATGAGTGAGAGGGAAAGGAGTTTTCCCATTAGAGTTGGTTCTTGAAGCCCACTGGAGACTCAAATGGGGCCTGAGCACTACTGGGCAAGGAGCCATGCCTCAGGGCATTAGGAGTGGGATCAGACCCATAAAGCCACAAGAGAGGCAACCTCAACACATGGCAGCCGGGAAAACAGAACTTCCTAGACCAAGTGAACGAAAAAGACTTCCAAAATAGGTTGGAGAGATGATATGTTGAAAAGATTGAAGAGGAGAAGGAATTCCTGCAATTTTGTTCATGGTGAAGGTGGGGGATACTCAATGGTGAGAAGCAGAGGCAAGAAATGACCTTTTAATACTCATTTATCCTCAGGTCAGTAGGACCTTCAGAAGCTGAGATCAGTTATATTAGGTCTGATCTTGAACAGGACAAAGAATGGGACTAACTCATTGTAGGTCACTGTTTTTGTTCTTGATGGTGAGATGTTTTGTTTGGAGTTATGTTAAAACAAACAGAAGTCCTGAGCTTTTTTTTTTCTCTTTTTTTGCATTTGTGGTACATTCAAGTTTACCATGACAATGCAGAGATGAGCCACAGTAGCTCTTGAATCCAAGAATTATTGGGTCAGTGAACCAAGCACTACTGTGGTTAACATCTCTGCAGTCTTGGGAAACTTGAATTATGTTGGAAGGTGGGGGTAAAAAAGAATATATGTCAAAGTTCAAAAGAGAACAGTGTATTTGAAAACAAACACAGTGAGATATTGTCATGTTGTAGAAAAATGACAAAACTAAATGCTTAGAGTTTGGTTCAGAGTCATCATTCACTCATAACCCTGTTGCCTCTGTTTTGTCATCAACAGAAATGGAAAGCTTCAAGATCAATGGCTGAGTCCCAGTTTGAGGGATCCTCAGCTGGAATAATGTTTCCTGTGAAAACCCTCTGAAAACTGAAGCTCTTGAAGCTGTGATGCCCCATGTTTCTATGTACATTTTGTACAAACATAGAGAAAAGAAATTAACCCAATATGAAAGTGACATGACTAAGTTAAAGCTAATGTGTTTAATAGCGACTAAGTGACGATTAATAAAGCACTCCACTTACAGGAACAGTGAGACAAACCCAAATGAGACAGAATGTAACAGGCATACACTTTCATTAATATGAAAACATTTTTGGGGTGCCTGGGTGGCTCAGTCAGTTAAGTGTCCAATTCTTGATTTGGGTCATGATCTCAGGGTTTGTGGGCTAGAGCGCCACATTGGGTTCTGCCCCAACAGCATGGAACCTGCTTGGGATTCTCTCCCTCTCTCTTTCTCTCTCTCTCCCTCTCTCCCCAGCTGCCCGACCCCTGTCCTGCTTATGGTCTCTAAACAAACAAACAAAAACTTAAAAAAATATAAAACATTTTAACTGCACAGGTATAAAAAGTGGGGAGGTACAGCCCTAACCTTGAAGTATTTGAAAAGCCTTGGAAGTTTCATCTTACCATAAGCTGAATATAAGTCAACAATAAGATCTGGATCTTTAACATCCCTAAGCTGCACTAATGGAAATACCACTCTAGTAGAATACAGTAGGACTGTTATTTCTCTTCAACTGGAAATACACTCATACCATTGCGGCCTCCATGATTTAACTATTTGTAGCCTGAGATGCACGGGGGGTTAATGGGCTTTTAAGGGCTGGTCTAGGATCATAATTATCATGAACAGTATTTTTCAATAGAAGGGGGAAAAATGTTCAAAGTTCGAAGCCGTCGATTTAGAAATACACTTTGGAACACAAGTCATTCACAAACCGGGGTGGGGCATGAGAGCACAAGCACTTGGGGCCACATCTCACACACAGAGCCACCTCCCTCCTGGCTGTGAGCCTCACATTTCACAGGAAGTGCTTGCTCTCACTCAAAGATGATTTGAAAAGATGGAGCTAAATTAACATATTGATTTCCCAGCACTCTGAAGGCCATGAGCAGCACACACTCGGTCATGTTTCAGATGATGGAATGTGAAATTAAATTAAAGGATGCATCTGTGCTCAGCCCCTAATTGCCAGCCTAGTAGATGTTTTTAAGCAGCACAGAGAGGGAAGGGGGAGAAATGAGAAGAGGAAGAAGCAAGGTGAGTACATTAGAGAGCCAGAAACACACAGGCTGTCACAAAAGGAGTGGGGAGGGGCATTTAGCAATTTCTAGGCACAGATCAAAGTTCCGAGTGCCTGTTAAATAAATCTTCACAATTTAAAATCCAAGTAAGAACAGTTATCGGTTGGTATCTTTGACAACACAGATAGAAGTTTTAGAAGCATTCCTCCGACAACGTTTCAGGTATCTAAAAATATTACGTAATTCGGGGAAATGAATCGCTAGGTTTCTTTACTGAAATCATCACTTTCTTCAATATATCAATTTTCAGACTTAAACATGGTCCCTGAACTCTCAGGTTGGCTTTAATGTTTCTAATGAATCCTGGGATGGAGTCTGTTAAAAAAACAGATCATTGAATTAAAATGTTCAATTCATCTGTGGCCTATTTCTGTGATCGACTGACTAGAAACCAGCACATAGTAGATAAGCATCTCTTCATTTCCTCAATGCATGCGAGGAACTTAAAATATATATACCTAACAGTTCTTTCTAAATTTATATAGTTACCTCTCTCGGTACACAAAGAAAAACAATTGCTCTAGAAAACTGGTATTCTGTGATACATTGACAGGTGGTGCTAGTTTAAAAAAAGAATAGTTTTCTGGGATCAAATCAATCTGAGAGACTCTAGGATAAAGAGGTTTCTTAACGGCAGGGTTTCTCAGAACCCTTAATATGCTTATGTGCATGGAGAGGGAAGACTCAGTAGAACATTTCCCAAATGGAACATTTGTTATTCTCTCCAGGGACCCTAGTGTACAGAGAAACCAGCCCAGGAAATGCTGCTCATCTTCCTGACCCAGAACATACTCCTCTGTCCAAATCCATCTTCAAATCACATTTCCAAGATTCTCAAAACTAAGCAACGGTGTAGCCATTGGCCTAATGACCTCAGCAGCCAGATGCCCAAGGCTACAAGCCGGAAATTGCTGCTTAGTTTCAAGATGGCAAACCAGACAGAAGCAGACAAAGCTATAGGAACCTGGCTAAACTGTATTTACCATCACTTACATAGGTATCCAATTCAGTCCTACTCAGGTTTTTGTATATTTAAAGAAATGCCTACCTTAGGGATTAGAAATAAGATAACAAATGGACTATTTCCACACTGAAGGCTACAGAGAGAATACTGTTCTCAGCTAGCAGTCAAAAACATATAATCCAATAAATCCAAGAGTTTCAGTGACAGTTATTACTGTCATTTTAATTATTAATACATTGATAACATCAGTATAAGATTATGCTGCATAATTCAAACAGAATTAAGTCATTTACTTATTAACCAACAAAGATACAACTGCTTCTTATGTATTGAGCAAAGTTCTAGTCACTGAGGGAGGGTATAAAAAATAAGAGGTTAGCTCTGCTCTTGAGAAGCTTATAATAAAGAGGGAAATACAAGGACATAAACAATTCAAATACAAAGCACTGTGTGCTGTAATAGATGTCAAGTGCAAAGCAGTTTAGGAGCCCTGAGAAAAGAAAGAGGACTGGAATAGAATCCACGTTATTATATGATTTAGAGTGGAGGACAGATCCCCCCAAAATTATACCAGTAAGAGAACACTTTCACTTATAGAATTGGCAAAAATAAAATTGTTGATTAACTGCTATGTGTTAACAAGAAAACAAGCAGTCACACCTATAATGGAGAGGAGTATAAATTTGTACAATCTCTTTGGAGGGTGGTTCGGCAATGTCTGGGAAAATTAAAAATAAGCATTCCCTCATCTAGCTATTCCAATACTAGGAATTTATTCTACATGAGCAAAGAGATGTAGATTCCGGGACATACACTATGTCATTGTTTAGAATAAAGAACAGACCAGAAACAACCCGAGTGTCCCTCTCCATAGGGACAGTGGTAAATAATCTATGGTACATCCATATATTAGAATACTTGGTGGCTGCTAACAGGAAGCATGACAGGCGTCCCCACACTCACAGCAAGAGTCCCAGTGGTTACAGTGGCCTACAAAGCAGACAAGATCTACTCCCCTCCCAATATAACCTCCCCCACGTCTATGTGCCTCTCTCTCACTTCACCCCGGCCCCAATGGCTTCCTCACAGCTCCTCAAATGTACCAGGCTCCTCCCACTTGGGCCCCCACCTTGCTTGGAACACCCTCCCCTCCAAGTTTACCCACAAATTTACCCACTTCTCTCAAGGTCCTGAACAAAGATCTTAATGAGGTGTAGGTACCCTAAGCACTCCATTTGAAATGGAAACTCCTGCCCCCACCATTTTTTGTTTTCTTTCTTTCCATACATAACAGACACGTTACCTTCTAACATGCTATATAGTTTGCTTAAGCATTTGTTGTCTCTCTTACTCCTCTAAAATGGAAAATCCGAAGGCAGGGGTCTATATCAGTTTTGCCCACTGATGTAATCCACGTGCCTAGCAAAGTGTGTAGATCACAGTAGGTTGTCAGCAATATTTGCTAAACGTAGTTGAACACACATATACGTGTATAGCTACACACATACATAACCAAACACACTTGAACCACTAAGGAGAGATCTTCAAATGATGGTGTTCAGTGAAAAAACAAAGTACTAACATATAAAAGTGTGTACAGTTTGTCTCTGTTTACATAAAAAAATAAGGAAAAATACACTTGATGTATAGAATAACTGACTAGTACATCGGAAATTATGTTTGCCTTTGAGGAGGAAGACTGAGGAATTGAGAATCAGAAGTGTAGCAAGTCTTGTTTCACACTACATATACCATTTTATTTTATTTTTTATTTTTTTTAATGTTTATTTTTGAGACAGAGAGAGACACAGCATGAGCAGGGAAGGGGCAGAGAGAGAGGGAGACACAGAATGTGAAGCAGGCTCCAGGCTCTGAGCTGTCAGCACAGAGCCCGACACGGGGCTCGAACCCACGAACTGTCAGATCATGACCTGAGCCGAAGTCGGAGGCTTAACCGACTGAGCCACCCAGGCGCCCCTACATATACCATTTTATACATTATTACTTTCTTCCTCCCTCCCTTCCTCTCTGTACAACATAATACAGTAGGCACTAGCCACTGATCGCTAGTGGGCACTTGAAATGTGACTAGTCTAC
Source organism: Felis catus (assembly GCF_018350175.1). Taxonomy (NCBI): domain Eukaryota; kingdom Metazoa; phylum Chordata; class Mammalia; order Carnivora; family Felidae; genus Felis; species Felis catus. The sequence continues at coordinate 91,828,653 of NC_058374.1, forward strand.
ATCATAATACATTGTCAGTGAAAAAATACATACCAAATTTAATTGAACTGTCCCCCAAACAGAATGGAAAATAGCTCATTAACAATTTTTATACCGATTGCATGTTGAAATGGTACTATTTTGGATATATTGATTTAATAAAATATATCATTACAGTTATTTTTACCTGTTTCTTTTGGTTTTTAAACATGTGGCTACAGGGGTGCCTGGGTGGCTCAGTTGGTTAAGCAGCTGACTTCAGCTCAGGTCATGATCTTGTGGTTCATGGTTTGAGCCCCACATTGGGCTCTGTGCTGACAGCTCGGAACCTGGAGCCTGCATCAGATTCTGTGTCTGTCCTCTCTCTCTCTGTCCCTCCCGCACCTCTCTCTCTCAAGAATAAACATTTAAAAGATTTTTAAATAAATAAATATAAAAATAAAAATGTGGCTACAATGAAATATAAAATCATGTACATGACTTGCATTTACATTCCATTAAAAGTGCTGCTCTCTGCCCAAAAATAAATCAGATAGATAAACAAACACCCCCCACACACACACACATGCATACTAACACACACTAACAAGAATGGTAAAGAAGCGGGGCACCTGGGTGGCTCAGTCGGTTGAGCGTCCGACTTCGGCCCAGGTCATGATCTCGCAGTCCGTGAGTTCGAGCCCCACATTGGGCTCTGTGCTGACAGCTCAGAGCCTGGAGCTTGTTTCAGATTCTGTGTCTCCCTCTCTCTGACCCTCCCCCGTTCATACTCTGTCTCTCTCTGTCTCAAAAATAAATAAACGTTAAAAAAAATTAAAAAAAAAAAAGAATGGTAAAGAAGCTTAGAGATAGACATAAAAACCTGGAATAAAACCAATTTTGTTTTTACTTAACTTTTCTGGGCCTTAGTTTCCTTTGCCAGCAAAATGGGATATGATCCAGGTTAATGTGGAAATTAAACGAGACCAATGTATGCAAGGTACTTGGCACACAGAAGTGTGCCATAAAATGTAGTTTTCTTTCCAGAGGAAAATAGTTCATAAGGCTAGTAAGGAACCATGAGCCTTACCACCTAGCAATGGGGCAGTATCATTTTTCTAAATTGTCGTGCAGATTGTATGACCTATGAGAAAGGAAAAGAAAGTAAACTCACCCAATAAAGATATGAACCTTATGCAGAAAAACATAAGCAGGAAATAAATGAAGGAACAAAGCGTGAATTTTCAGTGCAGGGGTGCTACCATATTTTTACGTAGTTTCACGGTATTCAGTAGATGCCAAATTGCTCACCCACCAGTAGAAACTTTAGTAGGCAGAAGAAAAGGAAATGAGAACCGATGGACAGCTGTAGAGTGTGTACCAACACCATCAAGAAGATGTGAGGGCAGGGTCTCTACCGACCTCACCTCCAGAAAGAGTCAGGTTGGGAACATGAGGAACAATTCATGAGGTTCAGAGGTGAACACATCAACTGACCGTGTTGCTTTGGGAGCAGGTCTCCCAAAAGAAAGGAATTCACAGAGGAGAAGAGGGAGAAACCCGAACACTCGTGCAATAAAGATGAAGTGCTACATGTGACCACAGGGCAGCAAGGTTCGGAATAACAGGGCCTCTTGAATATAAAAAGCTTGTGCAATGTTGTGCAGCATTTCTGTTAGTGGCTGAATTTATTTTAAAGGTTCAGAAATGATTTTAGTGCTGTATTCAAAGAAACATTAAGAGGTCACTTAAATTTTTCAGTTACACTTTACTGCATTTTATGGAAGAAATTTTATGCTATAGTATTCGTGAATTTGTGGAAACAAGGAGGCCCCCTGGACATATTCCTCATGAATGTCACAGGTTTACTGTATCAAAGACTATTAGAGATGGGAAGGCTTTTCAGTAAACTGAGGCCTACAAGACAAGCAGCTCAGACATCGTCACGATCGTTACCACATCGTCAGGGAACCTGGATTAGCCATTCCCAAGCACAGGCAATGGAGGACGAGACATAGGCAGCAGCAACATCCTGATGTGCCGAGCGCACAAAGTGAGATATTTGCATTTTATTCTGGTTGCGGGGATGCCTTTGGAGGCTTTTATGCAGCAGTTTCACATTTTTAAAAGATCATTCTGAGTGAGTTCTGGTAAAATGGTAGTTATACGGCAGCACAGTTTTGGATCTTCCCAAATCCCTACATCAAAACAAACAGTAACTAACATCCAAGTCAAAACTCTAGGGACGATATTTACACAAAATTAGGAAACAAGGTAGCTCAAAAACTCCAGATTCCAAGCTGGTGACAAATGACCAAGAAGCACAACATTAGCGTCTGTGCAGAAGCAGAGAGAAGCAGGTCTCTGACGAATCAGAGAACAAGAGAACCCACAAACGGCCAACATAAGGTATTCACTAGAGAATATTGCAGGCCAATGTAATAACAGGGGTTGCAGCTGCCTAATCCAAAAGCCAGTGAGGGCAAGGGGCCCATGGCAAGGCCTAGACATTCAGACTCTGTCTAGGCCCTGTGAACTTTTGCATCCGATCCAATCAGGCCTCCCCCTTCCTGGACAGGACCCCATTCTGAGGAGAAACTACTGGGGGTGAAATCAAAGTTGAGCAAGACAGGAACTAAGGTAAAGGAAAGAGAAGAGCCAGATAAAGGGGGAGCATATCTTCCAAAGCTGCACCCCACAGTATCTCCCATTCTACATGTTCTTAATAAATACAGCGCCCCTCCCATCAGGTGATTAGGTCTTTATCTCCTCCCCTTGGAATCTGGACAGAATTTTGTGACAAACTTCATCAACAGAGTATGGCAAAAGTGACTCTAGGCGACTTCTCAGACCAAATCATAACAATGCCATTCACTTCCACCTTGCCCTCTTGGAACCCAGCTTCTACGCTATGAGAAAGCCCAAATTCACCTAGAGGGAGAGGCCATGAATATGCATTCTAAAAATTTCTTTTTTCAACGTTTATTTATTTTGGGGACAGAGAGAGACAGAGCATGAACGGGGGAGGGGCAGAGAGAGAGGAAGACACAGAATCGGAAACAGGCTCCAGGTTCTGAGCCATCAGCCCCGAGCCTGACGCGGGGCTCGAACTCACAGACCGCGAGATCGTGACCTGGCTGAAGTCGGACGCTTAACCGACTGCGCCACCCAGGCGCCCCCGCATTCTAGTTGACAGGTGAGCTGAGAGGTCCCAGCCAGCCATGAGCTGAGGCCTCAGAAAGTGGAGCATACAAGCCACCTCTGCTGTGCTACATCTGAATCCCTGACCCACAGAATCTACGAGCATAGTGAAGTGGTTATTCTTACTGCTAACTCCTAGGGTGGTTTGTCACTCAGCTAGTGACAGCCATGCCATAGTTTTCATTAACAATTTTTATCTCATGGAAAAGCTTATGAGACATGTTTATTTAAAAAGTCTCCTTTATTTTTTTTAATGAAATTTATTGTCAAGTTGGTTTCCATACAACACCCAGTGCTCATCCCAACAGGTGCCCTCCTCAATGCCCATCACCCACTTTCCCCTCTCTCCCCACCCCGCCCATCAACCCTCAGTTTGTTCTCAGTATTTAAGAGTCTTTTAGGGTTTGCCTCCTTTCCTCTCTGTAACTTTTTCCCTCCCTTCCTCTCCCCCACTGGTTTTCTGTTGAGTTTCTCAGAATCCACATATGAGTGAAAACATATGGTATCTGTCTTTCCCTGCCTGACTTATTTCACTTAGCATAACACTCTCCAGTTCCATCCACATTGCTACAAATGGCCAGATTCCATTCTTTCTCACGACCAAGTAGTATTCCATTGTATATATAAACCACATCTTCTTTATCTAGGTCTCCTTTATTTTTGATAAATTATAAAACAAACTCAATACCAGTGGTAGGATTCCCCTTTCAAAAGAGTATCTTAATGGATTGGTGTAACCTAATCCATTTTCCTTTGCTTTAGATGGCATCTCTGTAGCAAATGCTTCAAAACTCATGTTAGGGAGGTTTGTTTTTTTTGAAAAGAAGTAGCTAGACTCATTCTGTTTTGTTTTGTTTTGTTTTGTTTTTCCTCTCTCTTTTTAAAACTTGTTTACAAATGGCAGAAACGGGGTCAAGTAGGATGACCACATAATTTGCCATCCAAACTGGGGCAATTTTTCAAGAGTCCTTTATTGAAGATATAATTCACATGCCATAAAAATCTATCTATAGAAATGTTACAATTCAATCATTTTGTTTTTAATTACAGTCACAGGGTTCTGCAGCCATCATTACATTTAGTTTTAGAACATTTTTATTCTTCCAGAACCCTAGGCAATTTGAAAGTAAAGGGAGCATTAATAATAAGTACTCAAAGACAACAGGTATCAAGTTGGTACCTCCAGGGTCTGTCCAGGGCAAACCAGAGTCTCCCATCACTTGAAGTAGAGGGTACAGATGTTAGAAAGTAATATGTATCACCCAATTCAAAACTGTGGCCTGCTTTAAGAAATGTGGCTTAAAATTTTTTTTTAATCTTTGTTATTTATTTTTGAGAGAGAGAGAGAGAGACAGAGTGAGAGCAGGGGAGGAACAGAGAGAGAAGGAGAATCCAAAGCAGGCTCCAGGCTCCAAGCTGTCAGCATAGAGCCCGACGCGGGGCTCGAGCCCACAAACCATGAGATGGTGACCTGAGCCGAAGTCGGACGCCTAACCGACTGAGCCACCCAGGCGTCCCAAGAAATGTGGCTTTAAATGAGACAGATAATCAGGAGCAGAATTCTCATTTCTTGCTGGGGCAGGGGTTAGGGGCCAAGTGTATAAATTAGTGGGACCACTCGGAAGACTGGCATGATCTGTTAAAGCTGAACATACGTGGACACTATGTATTAAGTAGTTCCACTCCGAACTATGTACTCAATAGAAATGAGTACTTGCAATTTGATTTCACTTACGTCAATTTCAAGAACATGCAAAAGTAATTCATAAAGGTACAGATCAGGATAGTGGTTAATCTCAGGCAGGACTTAGTGATTGGAGAGGGCACATGAGGGAGGTTTTAAGGTGCTGGTAATGTTGTTTCTTGATCCAGGTGCCAGTTACATGGGTGTGTTCACTTCATAAAAACTTAGCAAGTTCAGCATTTTTAATTGGTGCACTTTTCTACATGAATGGAGAGGTTTCTGTTTGCAAGAGGAATATTAAGAATCTGGATTGAGACAGGATTTCCAAGCCCATTAACAGGGAGCTATTTTAAAGCGAGTAATTAAGAGCATTTAGTGTTCACATGGCAACAAGGCGTTAACTTTTCTATTTAACACCTTTCCTTTAAACTAGAGGCAATGAAATTCCTAGGGAAAACAGAGGTGGGAAAAAGCAAAAGGTCTTTCCCTTATAAAAGGAAATGTTTAAGATGGGAAAATTAACCACCACTTAGGAATAGTGGAGGCTTTTTTACTTTGAATTTTTTAAGCGCTTTTGCTAACCAGGATAGTACTTTAGAATTAGAAGTAATATTCAAAATAATTCAATTTCTTTAACTTTACAGTTACGGAAGTTGAGGTCCAGAGAATTAATAAAAGTTTCCCAAAATTACACAGCTAGTTAGTATTAAAGATGAGTTCAGAACCCAGGGTCTTGACTCATCAACCATTATAACTATTTTTTTTTTAATTTTTTTTAATGTTTTTTATTTATTTTTGGGACAGAGAGAGACAGAGCATGAACGGGGGAGGGGCAGAGAGAGAGGGAGACACAGAATCGGAAACAGGCTCCAGGCTCCGAGCCATCAGCCCAGAGCCCGACGCGGGGCTCGAACTCACTGACCAGCGAGATCGTGACCTGGCTGAAGTCGGACGCTTAACCGACTGCGCCACTCAGGCGCCCCCCATTATAACTATTAATAATGATGGTTACTCTTATTGCTTCCCATGCAGCAGACTCTATGATAACAGCATTCCCATTCATCTAATGGAATCCCCACAAAAGAGAATAGGTACGAACAGTTGTCCCCATTTTACGGAGGGAGCAACTAGAGATGATTAGAAAAATTCATATACTTTGACAAGGTTAAAAATCAATTAAGGGGCGCCTGGGTGGCGCAGTCGGTTAAGCGTCCGACTTCAGTCAGGTCACGATCTCGTGGTCCGTTGGGTTCGAGCCCCGCGTCGGGCTCTGGGCTGACGGCTCAGAGCCTGGAGCCTGTTCCCGATTCTGTGTCTCCCTCTCTCTCTGCCCCTCCCCCGTTCATGCTCTGTCTCTCTCTGTCCCAAAAAAAATAAATAAATGTTGAAAAAAAAAATTTTTTTTTTAATCAATTAAGCAGAGGATCCAGGTTTCTGACTGGTTCTCACTCTAGAGTCTAAGATGTGGCCAAAGGACAACACAACTTCTTTGAGTTCATAGTACCTTGCCATGTTTCTAAGTTGAAGGTAGGTAAGTAAATACACGTGTGGTTTCTTGATCATTATGTCATGGGAAAAAAAGCGAGTAATTTATTTCTATCTTGTAATCCAGCTATTCTCACTTATGTCTTAGGAAAATACAGCCATCCACTGGACCAATACCATTTTCAGTAGCACTAACAGTTTCCTCTTGGCAGCCATCTATACATAAAGTGGCTGTGCTTAGCTTTCTAGGAGTTATTCAACACCCAGGAAGCTAACCTTGAAACATTACCTCTTTTAATGACACATCTTTATTTCCTTAGCAATGTTCTTGACAACATACAATAGGTAGTGTTAAAGATTCATGGTCAACACATCAATTTTACAGTGTTCTTCTTAAGTATCTATGGATATATAAGATAAGGTACTCCCAGTAGAGTCTAGGGAATTATTCATATCCTAAAATGTGCACGAAACACTAGTATGAGTTCAATACAAATATATGAAAAGTATATTCAGATAAGATATATTTGATTTGGCAAAAGATAGCTTGCTTTTTAGCATTTGATTTTCCTCACATTCTTTGCAAATATCTAATCGATAGTAGAACTAAGACATTTATGAAGCACAGGCTCATTCATTGTGCATTGTAAAGTGTATTTCCTTCCACTTCATTCACATTGCAAGACTAGCAAGGTCAAGGGAATGGTAGAAAAACAAGGTATTTTCTTTCCATATAATTGTCATATGTTTAAACTTAAGATATAATAAGACAAGATGAAAGGAAAGAAAGATGCATGGCAGAAACTCCCTGATTAAGCTAATGTTCCGTCTACTTTATTATTTAAGCAGTAAGTAAATAGCTACGTAACATGAAAAAATAAAAGGACTGAATATAAGTGATCATTTCATTCAACTATACCCCAAATATGATAAATATATGGCCTACTTTCCTTCATTTCCATGACAGACATCACTAATTGATCACATTTGCTTTCCCACCTAACATGATCTCATAATCTTTCTTTCTTTGACCTCACAACCTTTCTCAATGCTAACATTTATCACTTACCATGTGTAAGGCACTGTACCGAAGGCTTTACATGCTTTATCTCCTCACAATATCCCCAGTGAGATAGATACTACCATTTTCCCCCTTTTAGAGATGTAGACACTGAGAATTAGATGTTAAGTCACAGTGTTGGAAGGGACTGAGCTTACGTTCAAAGCCAGGTTCATTTTACTCCTAGGTCTCTGCTCACAATGACTACACTATTATAACCATATTCTGCCAACTGACGGGAGTTAGCACATAATATATGAGCTATTTTCCATCCTGCTTCTCTATGCATGCACTCCTTCCATCACGTTGCTAACAGCGGTCACAGAAAAGAAATGCTATTGTTCTCAGAAAAAGAAAAAAATCCTCAAAGCTACCCATTGATTTTAGCCTTGTTTTGATTAAAGGCCGTACAGAGGAAATTCGTGGGTTGCACATCACCATGTGCACTACTGTACCTCTAACCTACTTTCTGCTCTTTTTCTGAGAAGTCTCTTCTTGACTAAGGTGAACACATTCTATTCTTTTAGTCAGTCTGTACCCGCCATTCATGTCTCCATCCAGGCATTCTTCTCTGGCAGGGCTTCAGTTTGCCCATATCTCTCTCCAGTGAGCTCTGACCAGCCCAGAGTACGTTGGGGCTATCTGTACCTTTCATGTTCTGGCTGTCTTTATTATCACAACTGAAGACTGATTTTAAAGCCAATTTCATATCTCTATTGACTTATGATGACCATTTAATATCTTACTAAGTCAGCACAGGCCTCAGACTCCAAAGAAGAAGAAACTGGATATGAGAAAAGGAAAGTAGAAGAAAGCTAAGTGCTGGTAGAAGAAGGTTTAGGAAATGGGACTATTTCTGATAGGAGAGGCTGCAAATCCCCATATCAAAATGTCTTTTTATCTTTCTTTGTTTAATTTTTTAATGGTGATTTATTTTTGAGAGAGAGAGAACGCACACGCACGCGCATGAGCAGGGGGAGGGGCAGAGAACCAGGGAGATACAGAATCTGAAACAGGCTCCAGGCTCTGAACTGTCAGCACAGAGCCCGACGCAGATTTGAACTCATGAGCTGTGAGATCATTTCCTGAGCCGAAGTCGGATGCTTAACGGACTGAGCCACCCAGGCGCCCCGAAATGTCTTATCTAAATAGAATATGCTTAGAAGCCAAATAGAGCAAAAGTGATCCAGTCTAAAATATTCTCTCCTACTTTGCCTGAAGTCTCATCATTTAAAGGTTTATTGTGGTTAATAAGCAAAAACAAAACAAAAACTCATCCATAATAATGTGAGTTACCAATCACCCATCTTGTGAGTTTTAAAAAGGAACTAATTTGGTTTAGCAAATGACCTAAGTTTTGGAATTGAGATGGTAACTTTTTGACCAGGACATGAGTTGGGAAGAAAATGAAGAAAGCTGGGAATTTGGGGATGAATGTGTATTAGGGGAGAAAGACCAAAATCCATTCTGGAGGATGAATACAATAACCATGTTTTGCACAATAGAAGTCAGTAGAAATGGATGAACAGAGGGCAGAGGATTTTGAATTGGCACAGTGACCCAAATGCCTGAGACACATGGAGGCCGTAAGTACTTGGTTGATGGGCAGGAAAAACATCACCATGTGAGCCATGTGGCAACCAGCAGGCAGCAGGAGGACTGTGGATGGTTTCACAAGCCAAGTTCACCCTTGTGGTTGTTCAACCCAGGACCAGTTAAGCTGCTGCTTTCTTCTCCCTCAAAACCCAAGTGCAGATGTCATTTATGTGGACCATGGACGATACTCTGTTTTTCTCGGCATCCCCAGAGCCTCAGACAATATCTAGAAATGAGCACTCAGGAACGAATGTTGCGGAACAGTCTCCCCGCCAAATGTCTAGCCTGTAAGGTGCTGCCACCAGAAGGAGAGTGGTGAGAGCCTTAGTTGGCTGGCTCTCCAGGACATACGGACTTCAGGGGTCCTCCTGGGTGTAGGAAGAGGAGAAGCCTACAGTCATGCTTATGCTGAGCAGGGCCCCGTTTTCATGGAACCACAGGTGGAAACTGCAGCGACTCTGACAAATGAGCTTTAGTTTTGCGATCGACCTCATACACTTGAATGTGATCACAATGACAGTCTAATAATTCTGTTTTCTCTCTGAAAAAGAGCTATAGCTGACTTCTCAGGTCGAATCTTTTAGATACCTGAAAGTAGGGGGGGGAGCCCAAAACAAGGGTTTGGGATACCAAAACAAGGTATGTCATCCTACACATCTTTAGGTTCACCACAAGCACAGTAAACTGCATGAATGAAAACAGATTACGGTGCAAGAGGAACAGATGAGTGCACTAGGCAATAGTGATTTGCCTGCCCGTTAGCCAGTATTCCCTACTGTAGCAACAGCACCTCAATTTTTCTTTCCCCCCACTCTCAGTTCATATGATTTAGATTTCTGCTCTTGTCACTTTCCTCAGGTTCCAGGAAGGGGAAGGTGACCCAAGACGAGTCAACTGGAGAATTCCATTCCCCCTGACCATCGGGATGGGAATGAAGCACAAGACAGATCAAAAGAACCCATTCAGAGCTATTCAAGAAAGCAAAGTTGAACCCACAACTGTATGGTCAATTCATCTTCGACAAAGCAGGAAAGAATATCCGTTGGGAAGAAGACAGTCTCCCCAACAAATGGTGTCAGGAAAACTGGGCAGCAACATGCAGAAGAAAGAAACTAGACCACTTTCTTACAATGTACACAAAAATAAACTCAAACTGGATTAAAGACCTGAAACCATAACAATTCTAGAAAAGAAAACAGGCAGTTACTTCTTTGACATCAGCCATAGCAACTTTTTTCTAGACATGTCTCCTGAGGCCAGAGAAATAAAAGCAAAAATAATCTATTGGGACTACATTAAAATAAAAGCTGTTGCACGGCAAAGGCAACAACGAACAAAACTACAAGGCAGCCTACTGAAGGGGAGAAGACATTTGCCAATGACATATCCAATAAAGAGTTCGTATCCAAAATATATAAAGAACCTATAAACACTCAACGCTCCAAAAAACAACCCAATTAAAAAATAGGCAGAAGACATGAACAGACATTTCTCCAAAGAAGACATACAGATGGCCAAGAGACACATGAAAAGATGGTCAACATCATTTACCATCAGGGAAATGCAAATAAAACTACAATGAGATACCAATTCATACGTGTCAGCATGGCTAAAATCAAAAACACAAGAAAACAACTAGTGTTGTCAAGGATGCAAAGAAAAAGGAACCCTCTTACACTGTTGGTGGCAATGCAAACAGGTGTAGCCACTGTGGAAAACAGTATGGAGGTTCCTCAAAAAGTTAAAAATAGAACTACTTTATGATCCATCAATTACACTGAGTATTTACACAAAGAATACAAAAACACTAATTCAGAGGGATACATGCACTCCTATGTTTATACAGCAGCATTATTTACAATAGCCTAGATATGGAAATAGCCCAAGTGTCCATGGACTGATGAATGGATAAAGAAGATGTGTGTGTGTGTGTGTGTGTGTGTGTGTGTATTATGAATAATATGAATATTATTCAGCCATAAAAAAGAATTAAATCTTGCCATTTGCAATGACGTGGATGGAGCTAGAGAGTATTATGCTAAGTGAAATAAGTCAGAGAAAGACAATACCATATGATTTCATTCATGTGTGGAATTTAAAGGAAAAAATGAGCAAAGCAAAAATGAGAGAGAAATCAAGAAACAGTCTCTTAACTAGAGAGAACAAACTGAAGGTTACCAGAGGGGAGGTGGGCAGGGTTAAATAGGTGATGGGGATTAAGGAGTGCACTTGTTGTAATGAGCACAGGGTGATATATGGAAGGATAGAAGCACTACATTGTACACCTGAAACTAATATAAGACTGTATGTTAACTAACTAGAATTAAAATAAAAACTTAAAAAAAAAGAAAATAAAAGCCAAAACAAAAACGAAAGCAGAGTTGAAAGTTAAAGAGAGGACAGAAGAGAACCTTGCTGGCTCAAAATTCAGAACAACTCTGAGATATATTTTGTTTTTTAATTTTTAACGCTTATTTATTTTTGAGAGACAGAGCATGAGTGGGGGAGGTACAGAGAGAGAGGGAGACACAGAATCCAAAGCAGGCTCCAGGCTCTGAGTTGCCAGCACAGAGCCCGACGCGGGGCTCAAACCCATGAACTGTGAGATCATGACCTGAGCTGAAGTCGGACACTCAACCGACTGAGCCACCCAGGTGCCCTTGAGATACTTTTAAGTAAAAAAATAAATTACCTTATTTTGAAGGGGAAATGACTACAGCCAGTTTGAGTTGGGTTTCTATGATTTTTTCCTTAAAAAGTCTGGACAAGGTGGAGGTCAGTCTATTGGAATTTTATTTCTTCTGATGCATTCTGTGTGAGCAACAGCATTTAATATAAATGCCATACCCAGTCTTAAGATGGCCCCAATGATTCTGACCTCTTAGTATTCACAATCTACTGTAATCCCATCCTCTTGGGTTTGGGTTGACCCAGTGACTCTTTTCTAATGAACAGAAAGCATGAGTGATGGGTTGTTAGTTCCAAAATGAAGTTACAATGAGACTGGCTTTTGTCTTACTTGCCCTTTCTCATTCTCTCTTGGCTCACTTGCTGTGAGTGAAACCAGCTGCCATGTTTGAGCTACCTAGTGGGGAGACCCACGTGGGAAAAACTGATGCCTCAACCGATAGTCAGCAAGGACCTGAGACCACAGTCACGTAAGTAAGCTTGGAAGGGGGTCCTCCCTCCACCCAGCCTTGAGATGACTACAGCCCCAGTCTAAACATTGACTGCAGCCTTATGAGACACAGTGAGCCCAAGCACTGAGCTAAGCTTCACCAAAACTTCCAACTCACAGGAACTATAATATAATAAGTGTTTGCTGTTGTAAGCTGCTGTATTTGGGGGTAATTTGTCATGTGGCAATAGATAACTACTACAATGGAATTAACCCCAGACAGATTAACAATAAAATACTTATCCTTTGCCTCTTTGCTGTTTCCCATGATGACTTCCAATTTATAAAAAGTGCTATTCATTTATAGGATATTAAAAATGCAGTGTTAATATTTTCAAGTGCACAGCATAATTCTATTAAGTTGATACAATACTGTATTTGAGTAGGAAGATTCTTTAAGGGACTGATAGTTGAAATTCTGTTCTAGTATAGGCTAATCTATTCAACAAATACACTGTGCACCTGCTATGTTCCAGGCACACGAAGATAAATAGGACGGGGTAGCCTGTTTCAAAGAGCTCAAGTCCATTCACGAAAGTAAAAAGGCCTAAAAGATTTGGAAACAGCTGAATCAAGAGGAGCCACTATTCATTATTTGTATGACAATGAACAAGCCATTTAATTTTCCAGTGCTTTTTTTCTTCATCTATAAAATGGGGAATAACAATAATAACAGCTGATTTATCAACTTATAAGTTGGTAGAAGGAACACAAAGTAAAATGTGTATAAAAGCATTATAAAATTCTAAAATAAAATAAAGCTATAATTATTGCAATGCTTATCATCAAACCATAATATACAGGCTGTACTATAGAAATAGCTAAGAATGACTCATAATTAATTTGCTGTTTTCTGGCATGTGACATTTCTTTTCTTTTAACTATTTAAACATGTCCTTAAGTTTGAAATTTGTACTCCAAAAGTTGGTCAGTCTCGATTATCTTTTCAAAACCATGCAATCCAAATTATTTCTCTGAATTTAAATCTCTCATAATTTTATTTTCTGTGAGAAAATAGTTATTGTAATGGTTTAAAGAAAAACAATGAAAATTACAAAGAACACAAAAATTGTAATCATTTTGGTCAATTAATAGCTGTTGTAAGCAAAAAAGTTTTTGTCCTATAAAAAAGAGAAAGAATCTTCTTTGATGTTAAATTTAAACAATGTTTAGAGCTACCATTTAGAATCAATTAAATGTTCTCATTACCTCTATTGCCTTTCTTCATTAAACTTCCTCTGATATACTTTGTGATTTATTTGATCAACATTTTAAAGTGAAAAACACTTTATTTTTCATATTTTCAATATGCCACTGTACTTCAATTCATTATTCTAATCCAAATAGCCGGCCCATTAATAAAAATGCATAGGCAAGAATAATTGATTCCATTTTAGGGAAAAGATATCAACAATAAACTACTTTGGATGGAGCAATCAATGGTTATTGAATTCTAGACCCCAAGCTAATATTTCCAGATACCCAGGTCCTTGAGACTTGAGCTGCCCACTTTGCTTTTAATGAACAAGGTGAAAATCATCAGTTGAAAATACTGTGACACTAATAGAATACTTTACCTCAGAAAAATTTTAGCCTCGAGGCATCATAAACTGCCAAGTATCTTTCCAGTAGGCCTAAAGATGAATATATACATCAAAGTTGAAGATAGATACGTCCCCTGGAATCCACTGTTCTGGTTGTCTACAGTTTGATGTGAAATAAAACAAAATTAAACATTTATTAAGCTCCAACCACGAACTAGCCTAAGTGGAGAGGGAATACAAAGTAGACGAAGTAGATAAAAAATAACTGAAAAACTCAAGACAAGCTCAAATGAGGAATGATTTTGAGCTTCTTACTTTAGACAGCTTTTTAGAGGACAATGCCTTGAAAAGAGAGAAGGCAGAGCAAACCTGTTTGGGGCAGGAGATAAGGTACTGAGTTCAGTTTAGGAAACGCTGAAATCTGAGATGACAGAACATCCAGATGAGATGGATCTAGAGCAATATGGATCTAGAGCTCATTTGTGGCATATAAACTACAAAAAGGAAGGAGCCAGATTATTTCCCAGGATGAATTTACAGACGGAGAACGCAAAACAGCCAGGACTGAACTCTGGGCAGTTCCAGAATAAAAGGGGAAGAAGGAGAAGGTGATCAGAGAAGGAGAGAAGGACCAGGTAGAAGATGGATCAAAGGGGTACCTGAGTGGCTCAGCTGGTTAAGCTTCTGAAGCTTGGTTTCAGCTCAGGTCATGATCTCATGGTTCGTGGGACTGAGCCTCACATCCAGCTCCCTGTGACAGTGCTGAGCCTGCTTGGGATTCTCCTTCTCTCCCCCTCTCTCTGCCCCTCCCTTGCTTGCTCTCTCTCTCCCTTTCTCTCTTAGAAGACAAGTCATAGAAGCCAAGTCAGGAAAGATTCAAAAACCAAATGATGACCAATTTCACACAAAGCTCAAAAATGTTAACAACATTTTAAAGACAACTAAATTTACACTCATTAGGTCACTGGTGATCTTTGTTGTATCACTTTCAGTGGAGTGGCTGGTGTGGAATTGGAGGACCACAAGGCATCATTCCACCGGTCTAATACTAACTGAGAACCTTCTTTGTACTTTGGGATGGGAACTTGCTGCCTGTATATATAGAATTTTTTATAAGAGATATTTGGGAGGGGATGAGGATAAGTAGAGAACTTGGAATGAGTCTATATCTTCAGTTGAGAGTGTGTTTAGGGAGGGGAAGAGTAGGACCGAATTCAGAAGACAGGAACAATTTGGGAATAACTGCGCCGGGAGAGGAAAAGGGATTGACTCCAGATAAAGGCAAAGACTGATGACTAGTTTTGAAAGCCCAGCTGAGGCTGGAACTCCTAAGTTTGTAACACAGCCAACCTCCATGGTTGTCTGGTCTTTTTCTTCCAGGAATGTTAGGAGCCAGAGAGCAGGAGTAAAGACAACAGATGGTTTAGTGGCACAAAGGCCAAGCACTGGCAGGCGCGTGAGGCCAAAGTCCAGGGGAGACAAGCACTTGAGGGGCCTGGAGATTAAGCAGGGAACTGGAAACTGCATGACAGGATGAAAAGTCAGCAACGTTCTGACTAGTGGAGAGGACACAGGAACTGAAGGCCATGGCGAGTTTAACATTCAGATGTGATAGGGAGAGGTTGAAAAAATGGAATTTTATGAGATTTCTGACAAGAAAAAGATATAAAACTAAATAAAAAGAGAAATAAAAAAGTAAAAAGAGAGAGGGGCACCTGGGTGGCTCAGTCAGTCAAGCAATTGACTCTTGGTTTCAGCTCAGGTCATGATATCATGGTTCCTGAGATCAAATCCCTCATCGGACTCTGTGCTGAACATGGAACCTACTTAGTACTCTCTCTCCCTCCCTCCCTCCCTCTCTCTCTCTCTCTCTCTCTCTCTCTCACCCCTCCCTCACTTACTCCCCCCACCTCTCTCTCTCTCAAAATAAATAACCTGAAAAAAATAAGAAAACCTGCTAAAAATAAACATTACCACATGGCTTAACAGAGCAAGAGAACTGATTCTACACTTTAAAAATGATACACTTCGCTATTCTTCTCTACATGACTTAAAATATATACTTTGCTCTTAACATTACATAATTCCAAGTAGTATCAGGTCATTTCTGAGGCTTGACATCACATTTCAAATCAAGAGACCCCTGTCAGGTTAATAAAATATTGTAATTTCTAGCTATTTGGGAAACATGCAATTTTAAGAAGGAAAAGAAATGAAAAATAAAAAACAGAAACTTTCCAAATGAAAAGAATAAAGAGCTAATCATCGGAGACAATTACAAAACCCCAAGTAAGACACTTTGACAAAGTCAAGTTCAAACCGGATAATATAAAAGACATAGCCTGACACTAAGAGCTCCTTGATCACTGCTGTCAAGAAACAGAATAATATTCAGTCTTAAAATTTATACTTTACGGTAAATAATTTCACTCTACTTGAGAAATATTTCCCATCAACCAATTATTTTATTTGTCAGGGGGGATATGATTCATGTGTGACTTGGTAATAGAGAACATAAATAAAACTAATTCCTATATCATTTTCCAATGCTCATGAATTCAAGGATTTATGTGGAACCTCAAAGAGAACTCAGATTTTATGACAGATTTATGCCTGTATTCACATTTTTGTTCATATAGCTGCATTGGTTCTATACTGCCTAATTTTATTAATTTGAGACACAACATGCATTCACATTCATATATTCAGATGGCCAGATACTCGCATTCCTCCTGCTCTGCTTCTGTGTTGCTGAAGGACTGTGAACAAGGCTTGATCAAGGTCCCTGTCCTACACCAGATGTGTTGCTCATCTTGGTGATAATAAATATTCTTCCAATCCAAATATGCTGTGAATTATATACATCAGTTCCTAATTTCAAATTTAGTGGGGAAACACACACACACACACACACACACACATACCACAAAGTTACACCAGAATGTAAAGCAAATTGTCCTGTTCAAAGCACAATTGAACTGAACACAATTGAATGAAGACGTTGAAGAAGAAAGTTTATCTCATTACAAAAATGGTTAGTCATAATAGCAGTTGCTTTCGATGTTTTTCCTACCATGAGAGACAAGGAATTATAGCCAAGATGACTCATGAGTCTATCAACCTGTCACGAGGGCTGAGGTCCGCTTCCTGACAACATCCTTGAACAGCAAAGTGAGGGAGGAAGGCACACAGCATTGCAGATGGGAGATACGATGCACTTAAAGCTCTCAGAATATAGTATGTGCTTAATGAATATTTGGTAGCAAGATCTAACAGCTCAGATAATTGTATGACACTGGGAAAATCAATTAAGCTTGTTTGGCCCCAGTTTTATAGAAAATAAGGATAATATCTGTCCTACAGAGTTGTGAGAATTAAATGAGCTAGTGCGTATAAAGTTCTTAGAGCTAATGCATGTAAAGTACTTAGCATAGATTCCAGAATGCACTAAACTCAGAAGAGGTAGGTCTGTACAATATTATAAAACATAAACACTTCCATTCCACTTCTATTTTCTTTGCACTCAGATTCTCTAAAAAGTCTGTTGTCAGAGCTGTGTTCTCTTAATGCTACTGGGGTAGGAGAAGGGAGAGGGACAGTATCAGAATTAGGGATACGGCAAACTCAAATTCTTAGAGCCAAAGATTACTATTTGCTAAACTTCCTTCTCATTTCAGATATGTGAATGGTGGCTATAAAGGAATGAGGTAGGTTTCTGTGAGTGGGTCATAAGACCCACTGATCTGTGGTCAGTCTCCACAGATTTTCAAGGACAAAACATCGATGCGTGGCCCAGTGTATTAAGGCAGCCAGGCACTGTCCTAGGTGCTGGAATATAAACATGCCTACACAGCACTAACAGGAGAGACAGACATAAAAGTCATTACAAAACAGGAGAGTAAGTGAGACATCATTCATATACAAAGCACCCCTTGGGACTGGGGTAGAGGGTAGAAAGCTTCACGTGGAGGCAGTCTTTGAAGCAATGAGAAGGGTTTGAGGGAACGCAAGATTAAAAATAGACCAAGTTTAGACAGTTAAATACTTTTATGCCTGTATTCTCAGCTGACTGTAATCCTAAATCAGATTTTTTTTCTCTTAAGGCCAAATTACTATGTTGTTAAGGGTAATAATCATATGTAAAAGCAAAAAGCTGAATTGGGGCGCCTGGGTGGCTCAGCCGGTTGGGTGTCCGACTTCGGCTCAGGTCACGACCTCACGGTTCATGAGTTCGAGCCCCGCGTCCGGCTCTGTGCTGACAGCTCGAGCCTGGAGTCTGCTATGGATTCTGCGTCTCCCTCTCTCTCTGCCCCCGCCCCCACTCACAGCCAATCTCTCTCTCTCAAAAGTAAATAAAACAGTTTTTAAAAAAGCTGGATTGAAAGATCCCAATAGTTTTTCTTAGCTGTAAGATTCTTTTATGCCTGATCATCTTCCAAATGGTCCTAAAACACCATTATACAAAAGCTTGGGATTTTTAAGAATGAAAGAGGTGTTTGCCCCTGTAAATCATGAAAACTTGGTACTGACAGATAAAACCAGCCACAAACAACAGTTCTCAGGTGCTGGGAATTCCCCAACTCTATGTCAACAATGAAAGACCACTGTAAATCTATAAAATGGACATTTATAACCAACTGCTGAATACCAGTATTTCTCACGCTAAATTTTGACAGCTGCTCCCTTAAAAAGTCATCATGATTCTAGGCAGGGTGACATGTACTGAGCAAAGTATTTTCAAAGTATAAGGTTGTATTTATGTCTTCAAAGTACTTGCAGAAATGAGTTTTAACACATGTCAAGCACTGTTTACAAAAACAAGTGTTAACCCCAACTGTAATTGTTACTAAAACTCTTCACTGCAGCTATTTGCTAACCTACATCCAATTTTTAGAATCAGCAAGATGGCCACTCTTGGCTTCACATTCTATACAGGTTACATTTGACATGTGCCTAGTTTTGTCTCAAAAAATGAGGCTTCACAAATCAAATGTTATTTTCCACACCTGCAAAATCATGAATCACATAACACCACCAGCCAAAGAGCAACATGAAAACTAAGACCAACTCAGCAGTAATCAGAAGCACCTGTTTTTACAAAACACAAGCCACTGTCCTGAAATTAGGCACACATTTTAAAAGTTTACTAGTTAGCTGCATCTCCTGAAAAGCAGTTCAGACATTTATCAGAAAGCAGAAAAGGTTTTTAATCTCACACTGAATTTATGTCTAAATATGAAAAAATAATACTATGAATCATATTTAACATACAGTAACTGGTCTAGAACATAGTTGAATATTCCAACAAGCAATGTAAAGTGTCCCTGGTCATCTATTGCTAGTAAAATAATAAACAACAGAAACCTAAGGGGTCCAATTCTCTATAAAGCACAGAGAACGGCAATGCTGTGGGCTGTAACCTGAAAGATCCTGCACAACTTTGTTCACTCTCTGGAGAAGAAGGTCTTTGATGCGTCATCTTTCCCCCCAAATGCACAAGCCATTGAGAGTTTCTATAATGTAGTGATTTTCAAAGTATAATTCTGTCTTTCAGAAAATGAATGAAAAGCTATGAAACAGGGGCACCTGGGTGGCTCAGTCAGTTAAGCTTCTGACTTTGGCTCAGGTCATGATCTCACTGTTCATGGGTTCGAGCCCCACATGGGGCTCTGTGCTGACAGCTCGGAGCCTGGAGCCTGCTTCGGATTCTGTGTCTCCCTCTCTCTCTGCCCCTCCCGCGCTCATGCTCTGTCTCTCTCTCTCTGCTCCCTCCCCCCCCCCACCCGCTCATCTCTCTCTCTCTCTCTCTCTCTCTCTCTCTCTCTCTCTCTCTCTCTCTTTCAAAAATAAAATAAACATTAAAAAAAATTTTTAAGCTACAAATCAATCATACATTTAAGTATCTTCTGATTACAACGCAAGCACATTTTTAGCTTAAGAGCTTGCTCAAGGGATATTTAGAAACCAAATGTAAAGAAGACCATCACATACTTGTACTAACCTAAAGGAAAAATAAACCATTTTCTCGTTCCTCCAAAACATCACTGCTACTTCAGGAAACTCTTGGCAATATTAGACAGAGAAGAGACCTATTTATGAACAGCAACTACCTCTCTATCTTTTTCAGCAAAATAAAGGTTTTCTCCAATAACCATGCCCCCTTTGGCCACAGTCATATTTTACCTATTAGTGAAATATCACACAGGCCTTGATGTTCAGGTCTGGCTTGAAACCCACATTTTCCCAAAAAGAAATGCATCTGGAATCCCAAATAGCAGATTTTGCAAGTGAACTTTCAGGAAACAGCCCATTCAGAAGATGTCAATACAAGTATTATATTAAAAAGAATAAGGATATTTTTAGCTCCAGAGAGTTTCATGCCCCAGCCTCCTTCCCAGATCACCACACAGTGGCTCCATCTCTTCGATCAGGGGCAGCTCAAACATCTAATTCTCAAGAGGGATCACTTTCGCAAAAACACTCACCGCTCTCACTACCTCCCTACTCTGTCCTGTAAATCTGATGTGATTTTCTTCATGGCTCTTTATCATTATTTATTTTCTATTTCCCTGTTAGATTGCTGGTTACAACAGGGCAAAGACCTTCTGTATCTTCTGTAACACTGTATCTCCAGCACCTAGGATGATATGTGGTGGGTATCCTCAAGTATTTGCTGAATGAATAAAAACTGTGAAATGCTTAGGATAAAGTGAATCTTCCTATTATTTAAAAAAAAATTATTGTATTTATTTATTTTTCAGAGACAGAGTGAGACAGAGTGCAAGCAGGGGAGAGGCAGAGAGAGAAGGAGACACAGAATCCGAAGCAGGCTCCAGGCTCTGAGCAAGCGTTCAGCACACAGCCCGATGCGGGGATCAAACCCACAAACTGTGAGATCATGACCTGAGCTGAAGTCGGACACTTAACCAGCTGAGCCACCCAGGTGCCTCTGAATCTTCCTATTATTGACAAGGTAGAAAAATAAAGAAAATTTGAGCATTATATTATATCTTATATTTTATTCCAACAGTTTCCAGAAGAGAGATCTTCAAAAGTTTAGAATGTTAACTGAAATTCACATCAATTTCTATACATTTGTAGACCTAACTGCTAATATCTAATTTAAACCCACATATCCAAAAAACTCCATTCTATGGTTCAATGTTTCAGAAATGTCTTTTGACTCTAAGCTTATGTAATAACAGTTGAGATACTGGGGTAGAACTCTAACACTTCAAATTTAAAAAGCATATAATCAGTTCTATTATATATTCTAAAACACCAACGGGAGTATTTCCCTGTGGCATTATGGTGAATCACTCTGTATTGTACTTTTTATTTAACTCTTTTTTTCCTGAGTAGGTACTTAAATACTTCATGACTGAGCTAATGTCCCATAATGAAGAAAAAAACCTCTGACTGCCAGTTTGGGAGCTGTTAAACACCAACAAAATTTTACATGTATTCATTTGAACATCCCTCTATATTAAAAATATTAATGATTTTTTTAAAAAAATTAATGTTTATTTATTTTTGAGAGAGAGAGAGAGAGACAGAGCTCAAGCAGAGGAAGGGAAGAGAGAGAGAGAGAGAGGGAGACACAGAATCTGAAACAGGCTCCAGGCTCTGAGCTGTCAGCACAGAGCCTAACACAAGGCTCGAACTCACAAACTGCGAGATCATGACCTGAGCTGAAGTCCACCGCTCAACCGACTGAACTACCCAGGTGTCCCATATTAATGATTTTTTAAAAGATTATACTTACGCAACCATCACCACAGTCTAATTAATCTTCAGAAAGTTTTCATCATCCCATAAAGAAACCTTGCGCCCATTTGCATCAATATATGGTCTATAGAGTCTAGCTTTCTTCATTTAGCACATTTTTGAGGTTCTTCTATGTTGTACCATAAACTAGTCTATCTTTTTTTTTTTTTTTCCAGAAAGAGCGAGACCAGTGGGGCACAGGAGGAGCAGAGGCGGGGAAAGACAGACAGACAGAGAGAAAGAGAGAGAGAAATATCAAGCAGGCTCCACGATCAGCCCAAGCCTGACATGGGGCTCGATCCCATGACCCAGGGATCATGACCTGAGCTGAAATCAAAAGTTGGACATTTGACCAACTGAGCCACCCAGGTGCCCCAAGTCTCCTATCTTTCTAAACTCATTTAGAAATAGCATTATCTGAACATACACTAATAAAAATCCACCTTTTGAATCCTAACACTTATTCTGAGTTTCATTTCCCTTTGCATGATCAACTTTCATTTAGCCTTCTATATCATCATTATGAGAAATTTATCAAATGTCCGATCCATTCAGTACTCATTGCAAATTCTCTTAAGGTATCTTCTATGTGTCGAAACTCTCTTACACCATCAGAATCATATGTTTAATCAGTTTTCCTGGTTTGGCCCCAAGAACAATCAGCATTAAGCTGAGTCAAGAGACCTCTCTTTTCTTACCAAGTTCACCTAGTCCCATGATTCAGCCATCAGACCTACAACACATGTCTTGCACGTCTCTTAAGCTCTATCCCCTCTGTATAACCCCAACTTCCTCATTTCAAGCTACCTCCTAAGAACTCTCCTCAGACATCTTGGCAACTCAAACTCAGGATGTGGAATATATTCCGTCTGCTCCTCCCGATGTTTTCCCACAACTGCTATATCTGCCCTTGTATTTATGTCTCTCTCTAATCCCTTTTATACACTAATGCCACCTAATCTTCCAAAAGTGCAGCCCTTCCATGGTTACACCTCCACTAAAAAGCCTACAAGAGTGCCGCAGCGCCTACACAATGAATTTAAGCTTCTTAGTCTGCCATTCATAACTATCCAACATGCTTTGCTTAATATCTTTATGAATAAGGCTTTCTTCCACTAACATGTCCTAAGTGCTCACTAGGTGTCAAGCACTAAGTGCTGTATTATGTCATTTAATTCACAATAACCCTAAGAGGTGGGTAGTTATTGACTCAATTTCACAGATGAGGAAACTCAGGCACAGACCGATTTACTTGTCAAGGTCACATATCTATTAAGAAAGCCAGGATTCCAACTGAGAGGATTCTAACTGAGGTATTCTCATCCAGGTCCCCCATCCTTAACCAGCAGGATACAGCTGTCTCTGTAGAAACAGGTATCACCTCAGAGTAAAGAAAGGGTGTTCTTCTTGATCTCACACAGAACTGTGTAAGTGCTATGCGCATGTGTGTGCACGCACACGTGTATCCACACATGAACGCACATACCTGTTAACCTTCTGGGGGTCTCACTGTCCTCTACTTCCTACTCTAAAGCGCCTAGTTTCAGGCACATGCTCATAAGAAAGAATCGTCTTGTATGTATCCAAATCCTCTTTTATGCAGCTGTGGATACTGGTGGAAAAACTCTGGTGAGGTGTGGATGGGGAGGTTATGTGAATCCCCCAAACAAGATTAAATTCTGAACTGAAAGTGAGGGTGGAAAGTGTTAAATACACAGTGGTTATGCTGCTGAGAAATCTGCTCAAATTTGCCTGCAGGCTCTTCTTCCCCCCCCCCCCCCCCCCCCCCCCACCGCCAGCTTTGGCTGTGCACTGCACGAGAGCTACGGCTCTACTGACTAGACCTGTCATTGATTCCTCTGTCGGGATCTTCAGCACTCAGCACTGGCGTGTAATCTCTCATTTTAAAAATAAGAAACCGCAGAAGCATAGGGATCGAAATGATTCACCTGAAGTCACATAACTCCTTAGTCCCATTTAGAAAATTACATTTTTTTGGAGGGTAGCAACTTTAATTGAAAAAAAAAATCTAGTTTCTGTCTCTGGCACTTATTTCTGTCAAATAAAAACACCCAAGTAAACGTATTTTCCAAATTTAAAAAAATTACCCAGACTATCAAACTAGAAACTAGCCCATCTGAGTTTCGATCTTCGTTCTGATCCCTTCTAGCTATGTGACCTTTGATTCGGGCAGCGCTACAGACCTCGAGGACTGGGAGTGGTAACCTCAGAACTCGGAGGGTCTCTTGGTCTTTCATCCCCATTTCTTTGCCATCTTGACTTGATTCTCGCCTATTCCTGACTCTTTTTTACGTGGTAGAGGGCACCATCTTGGATTTGCAAACTCCCAGAGGAGCACTGATCGAGCTGGCTTGGTTTCTATGTCCATTGTCACCCCAATCACCACAGCCAAGGAAATGGTATAATATGTCAGTTTTAATCAATCAATAATGACCGAATTGGAGTGGAACAGGAGTATATTGAATATGAGGATTGCTCTTCCCAGGGAAAAAAGAAGAGTTTCAGGGCATACAAATAATGTCTACTACATCATGCAAACAGAAAACACTAGACTGTGTTTTCATTAAATGAATGGCAGGTTTAGTGACATTTTAGTAATACACACAAAGAAAGAAAGAAAGAAAGAAAGAAAGAAAGAAAGAAAGAAAGAAAGAAAGAAAAGAAAAAGAGAAAACTTACATGGAAGTGGGCCCAATACAGAGCTCTTCTGGGTTTGTATAGTTAGAACAAAAATAGCACTGAAGAAATTACTCACCTCCACATACCATATGTTACATCGATAAAAGACTAATATGAATAGAGAAGATGCGTGAAATCTTACTGCACGTTAAATCTAGTAGAATCTATACTTATTTGGGTCAAGATACAATTTTGACCATATATTGTATTCGTTGGGATACGCAAACAACTCAACGTATAATTCAGAACTTCTGTAAAAGAGACATAGGCTTATTCAGTGACTTGCCTTCTTTGGAAGTGAATGTGTTCATACCAGAATGATTTAAACAAAAGCTGGATATCCACACAGTAGGGATGGTGCGAAAGGACTTGCTATATTGAACAGTAGGCTTTCCTAACAGAACTTCAAGATTCCTCTAATATTTTCTGATAGAGTCATGCCATTTTAAATCCCCCAAAGGGATAATTACTGGTAAAAGTGGCCGTATTTGCAAACCACAGAGAAAATGGGAGGTGATACAGAATATACTGTACTTTGGTTTTTGAATCACTGACAATCACTGTCATTAACACCATTTATAAAAAAGCCACCATGTTAATTTGACTTGCAGTACTTCATTGGCAGTTAGTTTTTGTTCAGGAGTTCAGTTTAAGATAAGGTGACCCATTGATCCAAAGAACAAATCTACCTACAAAGGAAATTAACAGTTCTAATTCATATGCAGATGGTTCCAGCCCTCAAGTATCAGGGGAAGAGTCATCCGGGAACTAAAAGATGGGTGTGGAATAACTGAAGGAGGACCAGACCTTAGCAACAGGTAGGCCCTTCTAGTCCCACTTCTGAAGGATCAGCGGGGCTGGCATAAATCATGTAACATGTTTGTATCCTAGTTATTCATCTAAAAAAATACTCAAGGTGGACAAAGTGCATTCTAAAGTCCCTTTCAACTTTTATTCCTTCAAATTATTCCATGTGGGAAAAAATACAGCTTGAAATAATAAAGCTGATGACACAGAATACTCCAGACAAATGGAGCATGGTAGCCAATCAATTTTCAACAAAACAACCCTACTAGAGATGGAAAGCAATTCTTAGGAAAGAAAAATAAGCAGTAGAGTCATAAAACAAGCAAGTTTGCCCTGTTTCTATATAATCGATGTTTCTTCCAATTCATTGGGGATTTCTTGAGTCAAACTAAGTACAGCTAAGGTTTGAATCATCAGTATCTCACATCCAAGACCTGTCAGCTTGATGATGACTGTTTTAAACATAGAAATGAATGGCTTTTATGTTTGTAAACTTTGGAAAGGTAAGGATAACCTATGAAATATGCTGCATTCTCTCCTTCCCCTTTCCCTTCCCCAGCTCCTCTCTCCTCCCTTGGCTGAGCAAGGCAACTTCCCCTTTGATTATGTGTTCAGCTTCCATAGGAATGCCAGCAGGGATCAGCTATCTTTCTCAAGTACCTGTAAAAATTCTCACTCTATCTTCTGGCATATTTATTTTTAAAAAAATCTAAACAAAGGAACTAGTGAGAAAAAATTACCTGTACTAATTACCTACACCAATTCCTAAAAATTCTCCTACTACAAACACCCACTACCAACATTTTTTTCTCCAAGAAGAACCATGAAGGGCATTTTTTAAAGAAGTTAAAAAAAGTGAGCACCCCTCTTAAAATACAGTTTGAACATCTAGGCACTTGAAAGCCTGAATTGCCTAGCTAGGGATTTTAGATGCACATATTGTTTAATAAAGTCACTTAGCTAACAACATTTTTACATAACCACGTCATAATTTTTGCTAAATATCTACTAGAATAGGGCAAAAAATATAAAATAAAATAAAACAAAATAAAATAAAATAAAAAAATAAAATAAAATAAATAAGTTTGCAAATACAGATGCCCTTTTCTCAAAAGATCTAAACCATATTCTTGTTCCCCCCCCTTTCTCTAGTTTCTCTGAACTGACCTCAGTAGGAAACTTGAGTGAATCAATATGTCTTCCCTGAACAGCTTCCCCGCATAGCTTTTCTCCTGCCTAGGAGAGTGAATGAAAACAGAGAAGAGTGGTTACCATGGAGGAACTCCTTGCCTAATTCAATGCCATTACCCATGTGCAAAAGGTGGTAGGGTCATAAGGGAAAGTGACTCATAACTTTCATATGCGTAAGAGCAAAACAAATTTCTCCTTTTCACCAATTCAATAACCCTCTCCTGCGTGGCCCACGGCAGGTCAGGATTTCTATCATGAAGATGAACAGTGTTAACAGAATGCTTACAAAATGTACATTATCTGTTTTACCACTTGAATATTATCTGGTGTGGTTAAATAAAAATATACATTTGATAGGGCCAGAGGGTTTATTTATTGCCTGATTAATCAAAATAGATGCCAAAGCCTTTAAAGGGGAATTGCCATAACACAGTATTTCGTGAAAAACAAATACAAGCACAAAACACAATAAAATTGAATTTCAGGATCCTTTTCTAACTTTTTGTCACATTCAGGTTTATGAATCAGTTTTGTAATCAATGCAAGTTTCCCTTAAGGAAAAAATACCAAATGAGTCATCTATGTGAGATTTTCAGAGCAAATGGTGCTTCTTGGCAGATAAGATAAAGTAAAAAATGAAGTCTAGGATTTACCAATATGTTCAGAATTTCATAGGTATAAACACTCTCCAAAACTGCCTCAGGCTCAATGATAGATTACTATCTTAAAGGAATAGGAATCTCCCTACTGACAATTCCTTCCAGGAAAAAAATTCCCTCAGGATATTCAGGTGAATTTTTTTGGTTTAAACTGCAGTTAAAATCCTTCAGCCAATACCTTTATGTAAATTAGTTCAGAGATAAAGCTTAAGATCATATACTTATAGAACTTGAAACATCCTAAGAAATAAAGATATCTCTGGTTATATTTTAGGAAACAACCCAGGAAAGTTTGGTGATTTGCCCAAAGCATGTGTCTAGTTTATTTAAACTCTAAGTCTAGAATTCTGAAGAGACAGACGAGTAACGAAAGCAGAATTAAAAAAATCAAATACGGTCATCCCAAGCACCGTGACATACATCAAGTCCATATAAAATCAGGGAAGGCATAAAATCAGTCTATCATTACTGTCATCATTGCTAAAACTCAGTTTTGATAGGGTTACAGAAAAATCATCCATTTTTAGAACAACTTCTCTTCCGTAGCATCAGACCCTATGACATTTTGATTCAGGCTTTGACATTTCATGAGATTATAAACTGTGTTGTAGCTAAAATGAAGGAAAAGGATGGAGACATCCTAATCCGAGCCCACAGCAGAAGAGACATTGTTCAGGATAAAGTTAAATATCAGCAAGCACTTGAGAATGTATTAAGGGACAAGCAGACTTGCTGGAGAGTTTTCTGGGAAGGTTTTTCTAGCTCCATCTTTCACTATCATATGCATAGAATCCTTGTGGTAATCTGAACCACTAAATAAACTGACAAGACAGAGAGTTAAGTTTATTTCGAGGAAAAAAAAAAAACTACAGGGAAAAGAAAATAAGAATGACACTTCTGGTTTATCAGTAGCACCATTAACTAAGATGTGAATATCCTCCATAAAGTCCACCAAGTTTTGAGCCTTAATGTAAACAGTTTTTCTAAGCTATCTAGGGAAACACAGGGCACACACTTTCAAATTATGCCAGAGACTAATTAAAATAGATACACTGTAGATGTAATTGAATCCAACCATATTACCCATTTGAGAGGATTACTTTCAAGGATCTGTCTCACCCTTCAATACATTTCTATAGCCGTAAAATATAAGTGGATGTCTTCCCTACCCAATTCAAATAGGCCCTGAAACCAAAGCCAAAAGGTGCACTGAGAGGTCATTATATTATATGACATGTCTTCTTTAAAAGCCCTGGCACTTTGACATTTGACGAAATGTCAAATCCCAAGTGTCTGACTCCACTGAGACACATTCTGTTTATTATGCAGCAGTTGGAAGTTGGAGGACTCAACATGCATCTAACTCCACAAAGTAAATTGGTGTTTTCGGATAAAGCGAGGGGAAAACATGCCGGTTATATACCTAAAGCAAGTGACTTTTGATGTTTAGTATCGTATCCTCAGCATGACCTTCACAAATCAGATAAGTGAAGACAGGCTTCTAAGTTACTGCACTTGATGTATAAAGACTAATGCCATAGCTATATATCATTCTCCTAACTCTATTTCGAGGATACTTCTTAGACACTTTCATAAATATTTCTCTGCACAGTCATATTTTGTAAACTTTTAAAGTATTTATTTTGTTTTCTAAATTCTTACTAAACCTATTAGGATGCAGGCATATTTCAGAGAGAGAGAATTTGATTCTATTTGTACAAGCACATAGAGCACAAACCGGAGCAGGTGTGAATTTGACTCAACACATAGTGCTTGTGAGAAATCTGTACAATGGACACCAGTGTAATGAAAGTTCCTAAGCTTCTCTTTTTTTTCAACCTCCAGGTGTTCAGAATTGTGCATGCAAGCAGATAGTATTTTTTGATGTCACACAAATCTCGGTTAATTTTTTAAGTATATTGTGGAAACTAGGTTAGTAAACATATACTGTGACCACATTAGGACAAATTATTAATGTAAAAGCATTATAAAAGAGAAACATCTCTACAACTCAGCGATTGTAAAAGCAACATAGCCATTTTATTTGAGCAAGTGTCAAAGAGTTAAAATTTTTCATTATTATGTTATTACCACCACACGAATCTTCAACCTTCAACTTTCATCAATGACAACAGAATTTCTGGCATTAACGCTAATTCTCGTGCATTTCAATATCACAGAAATAGAATCTAAATTATTTATTAGTCACCGCTCAGAGGTTGTAAGTAGGATATATTCATGATTAGACATCAAAAGGCCAGAAAGAATTAGAACTGAATTACAACTGAAATACGAGTTTAGAAAGATCCTTATTCAAGAAGATAAAAAAATAACTTTTAGTGTTGTCATTTATAGAGTATATGTAACTGTCAGTCTCCCACATTTAGGGTACTTCATAAACCCAGTGATTTCTGCATGTAGCTGCTTTCTCTCTGTACCTTTAGGCATTTCTGGGCATTATAAATCTATGGGGATGAGTCTAAACCTCACCAGGAACTTAAAGCACTGAGAAGTACAAGAAAGACTCTAGGTCTCTGCTCTGCTATTTATAAGCTAATTTACAAATGTCTTAATGTGGATTCTAAAAGTATCACTGCTTCTAGTTGACAGCAAATAAGTGTTCCCTTAATTTAATAATAAAATGATGAACATGCATCAGAGAAAATAATTTGAACTTCCTTCTACAATCAATACCTCAGGTTAATCACAGATAACTATCTAGAAGTCTGTATCAGAAACATTAATCAACATCAACTTGAACATGAACAATTATTTGTTCCTAATAAGCTAGCCTTCTCTATTTGGAAAGAAAAAAAAAAACCTGTTATTTAAAAACAACTACAACAGAACATATTCTAACTACCACATTGGCTTGCAAGATATACTTTTCTGAATGGTTCGTTACAACAATAACATAACCAACTAATTGCACCTAAAATATTAACCAGGCATAGTACTGGACGGGTTATACTGTCTAGATGCTATCTGATAGCTGTTCTTGCAACAAATCAAGCAAAATGTAGCACTTCAGTACTTACAGACTGCTCACAGAGAACACCATCTGGGAAACCTTTTGCATGTAACATTAAAGCTCCATACAAGGTTTATTGTTAGCCCAGCGTGCTAGAAGGAACCAGAGGGTGGAGGGAAGTGCTTACTTCGAAAATGCTCTGAGGCGTAATAATAGACATCCTCATAGCCCTCGTGGTAATCCTCTTCTGGTCGGTACTTTTTCCCCTTTCTTCTCCTAGATCTTCTTATCTGCTTGACAAAACCCAGGAAGCGGTCCATCTCTCACTCACCGTGCAGCCTGGTTCAGCCAGCACCAGAGAGGAGCAACAGCCCAGCTGCTCCGGGACCTGGTGGCGCATGAACGCCCAACACCAAACCTGGGGATTGGGGACGCGCTACCCTTCCATCGGCTTCTGTGCTACCATCGACGCCGAGACTTTAGCCATGGGAGGTGAAAAAAAATAGCAGCGATATGGGTTTACCTTGACAAGATTTCTTACTTTGCTCAATAAACTATCAAATGTGCAATTAAAAAAAAAAACAATAAAGCAAAAGAGAGAGAAAGTAAAATAACGAAAGACTAAAAGGAAAAAAAAATAAACTGCAAAGCTCTGGACTTCAAACAGCTTCAAAACAAAACAACAAAGTTCAACAAGAGATTCAGCTGAAGCCCGAGGAGTCCCGGCACTACAATTTCACTCTCCAACATCTCCATCATCAGGGGCGGGGGGCGGTGTAGGAGATGAGAGGGGCGGGGAAACACGTTAGTCAATGGACTGAACCAAAGCTGGAGACTGAACCGGCTTTTTCTTACCTGCTAATCCCACCCCCTAATCCTAGCACCCTTGATCACAAAAGCACATGCTTGGGAAACTTCCCAGAAAGCTATTGTTTTGCAATGAGCAGATTGATTAACCCTTTGTGCTCTCGTGCATATCATATTAATGAGCACTAAAGTGGTTTCATCCATATGCCCTGCCTCTTGCTGACAAAAGTGTGCTGTATGTGTTAATTGGAGCAGCAGGGAGAAGGCTCAGCAGCTGCTTTCAAATGACACATTTACCCACTGGGCATTAATGTATTCCAATCACTGTTTGATCTAAATATTAAAATGCACTTCACAGAGAGACTTCTCATAGGCTTAGTAACAGCATACCATAATTGGCAAATAAAAGAAACTGCATGGTTTTTTGGGAAAAGAAACACAAACAATCCCACTGAACTCAAATATAAATTTAAGTTGTTACACTTTTTAAAAAAACACACATGAAAAGAAAGGGACTAAATAGCAAATAAAATTTAGTTTTCTTGGTGAAAAATTTAGTTTTTCTTGGAGAGAGGTGGGGAAGTTTTGAAAAATGCCCACACCCTGTTCATTCTTTGTCTCTAAAATCACAACCTTTTTCCTTTTTTTGAGTACGACAATCAGAAACACTTCAGACTAGACTAAAGAGGTACTCTAAAGTCTAGACAGGTCAGCATTAATCATGGGTGATCTTTTTCTCTCTAGCTTTTTTCTTCGGGTCTCCAAATGAATGTGAATGTTCAACACCAGGAAAAATTCAATTTGTTTACAATAGAATTAATAAACATGTCAGCATATCACCTATGAAACTAAGAATATTCTGCAGCTCCGTATTACCAGAAATGTAATTTTTTAAAAGCTTTTTTGCTGTATATAATTCAGTATCTATGTAATACCAGTTTGTAGGACCATCCTAGAGGAAGGTGATTGCACTCTGCATTATCTGTTGTTAGATTCAAGGGAATGTGTCTCTCCTCTAGATTTAAATAGTTCTCTATTTGCAGATATTAATTGCTAAGGATGGAGTGGGGAGACATTTACTCACAGAGGTAAACATTCATCAACCAATAACATTTCAGCTCTAAAATGTGTAAAGTGAGATTCAATGGTTACATGAATTTTCCCTGTTCCTAGAGTCTTCCCACTTTTTATGCTTTTATGAATCAGTTTGTGAAGAGAAACACAAACTTAATGATGCTGACAAAAAGATACCATAAAATGTTTTATGAACATCTTTAAACAAAAAAATCACTTGTCCTTAGGTTCCAATTCCTTTCTTTATTATTCTGAATCCCTCAACCAAAATAAACTAGAACAATTAAAAAAAAAAAAAAAACAATGAACTAGAAATTTGAATATCTAGAGTCCAGACCTTGAAGAGGTCACTAAACCAATGATAATAATTACACACAATCTGTTCATTTAATCCTCCTAACAACATTTATAATGAGGTAATACCCCCATGAGTGAGGAGAGAAGGTTCAAATATGTTTTAGTGGTTTGGCCAAGGTCACAAAAGTCACACTGCCAAGTACTACTTAGTGCTATGTATTTTTTTCATACAAATTCAGAGATTATCTTGTCTATCTAAGAATTATTTGCATTCAGTGATTCATTGTTTTCTGTGTCAGTTTGCTATTGAAAATAGTTGTTGGCTTTCAAATGTTTTTAAGTTTTTACTAATTTATATTTGAGAGACAGAGGGAAGCATGAGTTGGGGGGGGGCGCTGAGAGAGGGGGACAGAGAGAGGGCTCTCTGAAGCAGAGAGCCAGAGGTGGGGCTCAGATTCAAGAAACCTTGAGATCAAGACCTGAGCCAAAGGCAGATGCTAAACCGACTGAACCACCCAGGCACCACATAGTTGTTGATTTTCATTTTTAATTGGGCCAAACAGATGTCCTGATTTATATGGGACTACTTCGTTGAGTACACTTGTCCCTCAGAGATTATTCAGGCAACAAATTTTACCCAACTATTCCTGAACTATTATAACTCCGAAGTTGGTGGAGTCCACATTATTTAAGTTTTGTAGTTATAAGCTCCTAGTTGAATCTAAAGGGACTGACGTTATAGGGCAGATGATATTTTAATAGAAGATCCTTTTTTTTTTTCAACGTTTATTTATTTTTGGGACAGAGAGAGACAGAGCATGAA
This sequence comes from Felis catus, assembly GCF_018350175.1. NCBI lineage: Eukaryota > Metazoa > Chordata > Mammalia > Carnivora > Felidae > Felis > Felis catus. Next base: position 91,861,455 of record NC_058374.1, read on the forward strand.
CGGGGGAGGGGCAGAGAGAGAGGGAGACACAGAATCGGAAGCAGGCTCCAGGCTCCGAGCCATCAGCCCAGAGCCTGACGCGGGGCTCGAACTCCCGGACCGCGAGATCGTGACCTGGCTGAAGTCGGACGCTTAACCGACTGTGCCACCCAGGCGCCCCTAGAAGATCCTTTTTGCATAGACTAACTTAAAACACTCCCGTACAGTTTACTGATTTTTAATTTTAGTATTTATGAAGACAGACTTTTGGGGCATCTGGGTGGCTCAGTCAGTTAAGTGTCCGACTCTTGATTTCAGCTCAGGTCATGATCTCATAGTTTCTGGGATCAAGCCCCACGTTAGGCTCTGTGCAGACAGTGTGGAGCCTGCTTGGGATTCTCTCTCTCCCCCTCTCTGCCCCTCCCCTGCTCACGCTCTTTCTCTCTAAATAAATAAATAAATAAATAAATAAATAAATAAATAAATAAAATGATTTAAAGAGACAGATTTTCTCAAGCAGTGGTAAGCAATCATTTTTGACCAAGAACCAATGCAAAGTAAAATTACCTACATACCAAAGAGAACTTAGGCTTATGTACCTTTCTATTATTTTCATAGTTTCAGAGGACTTTATTTGCGAGGTTAGCATTTTGGCATCTGATTACAGTAATAAAATGTGTATCAAAGCTGAGGTTTGGTGGTCGTAGGAAAAGTTTATAGTTTAGCCATACACTTGGAGGGTTATGGCAGAGGAAATAACAGCCCTATTAAAATAATCATAGATGCTGAGGAAGCAGGAATAGGGGATCTGCTATTTAAAGGAGGTGTACTTGGATCACAAAGAATGGAAGAATTTAGCAATGGACCACGGGAGGGATGGTGCAGGTGCACAGGATACTTTCCTCAAGCTTCCTGGGTCCAACCTCTGAATTTTTCTAATCTTCTATCCTAACTTCTCCATGGTTAGCAATGGAGGACCAGCCTGAAATCTATTAAGGACTTGTTATGAAACAGTAAGTTCACACCCTACCACAAGTGACAAATTAGTGGGGTGAAGTTCAAGTCCATTCAGTTAGGTGTACGACTATTTCCGTGGAGAATTACACCCACTCGCTCCATAGCACAGTAAGAGGTGCTGGTAAGAGGTGCTATTCACCAACTGCTGCACTCCATAGTTTAAACAGATGGGATAGTTTAAAAATTGAAAATGGTAGTGCACAGAATAAATATCTCCCACAAATGGTTTTGTTTGGCTCACATAGGTATATGTTTTTGTTTATTTTTTGTTTATGTTTTTGTTTATTTTCGACGTGGCCAATATCTAAAAGTCAAGAATTGCACAAATAAATCAGCCATTTTATTTTTTCTTCTTGAAAACTCAAATGATCTGGCAACTCTAGGCCCAGTTCCAACATGGCGACTATTGATTAGAGCTGAATGGTGGCTGTCATCCATTAATAAATGTGTGCTTTCCACCTGGCCACAGTCTCCTCCCCTGGGCCCAATTCTCTCATTCAGTTACCACCTGGCCCCTATAGGCATTTCTGCTTACGAAGCTTGTTTGAGGTACAATCCTCACTAGCCAGCTCCAAAATGCTAATTTCTTTACATTGCAGCTCCCCAATATTTTCACGTAAAGAAAGTAGACTGTTATTACCAATTGCTGTTAGTTGAGCGAAATGTCCACTAAACCATAAAATTAAAATTCTTAGAAAAAACTGTTCACAAGAGAAGATAAAGCACAAGAGAAGATAAAACATTTTGTTATTCAACAAAATGTATTTCAACCAACAATAGCAAATATATGTCATGGGGGGAAAAAGCTAATTCTTTTTCAGGCAATTGCCTGGACAGCAACTGCATGGCTTCCATACTCTTCTGAATTAGATTCTCCATCCCTTTTTAGGAAAGGAGGAATAGGCCAATGATTGAGATTAAATCTTCCATTTACTACCTTCCCTAGATCACTGATGAAGCAGTACATTTCTGTGTTTATTTAGATTGAGTACTGGTTACAATGGAGTACTACATAGCAATGAGAAAGAACAAAATATGGCCCTTTGTAGCAACGTGGATGGAACTGGAGAGTGTGATGCTAAGTGAAATAAGCCATACAGAGAAAGACAGATACCATATGTTATCACTCTTATGTGGATCTTGAGAAACTTAACAGAAACCCATGGGGGAGGGGAAGGAAAAAAAAAAGAAAAAAAAAAAGAGGTTAGAGTGGGAGAGAGCCAAAGCATAAGAGACTCTTAAAAACTGAGAACAAACTGAGGGTTGGTAGGGGGTGGGAGGGAGGGGAGGGTGGGTGATGGGTATTGAGGAGGGCACTTTTTGGGATGAGCACTGGGTGTTGTATGGAAACCAATTTGACAATAAATTTCATATATTGAAAAAAAATAGATTGAGTACTGGTTACAGTATTTTCTGACTTGCACAATGGAAAATCTGGTCTGGTCTCAAGGAAATCTTTGGGACATTAAATCAGTCTGGCCTTTTTAGATATCGTGGTGTTTGCAGACAATGCCAACAACTATGGCAGTCTCCCTGTGACCATAGGAAAAACACTCTGGCACCCGGAAATGCCCGCTCATATTCTTTTTTTTTTTTTCCAACGTTTTTTATTTTATTTTTGGGACAGAGAGAGACAGAGCATGAACGGGGGAGGGGCAGAGAGAGAGGGAGACACAGAATCGGAAACAGGCTCCAGGCTCCGAGCCATCAGCCCAGAGCCTGACGCGGGGCTCGAACTCACGGACCGTGAGATCGTGACCTGGCTGAAGTCGGACGCTTAACCGACTGCGCCACCCAGGCGCCCCGTGCCCGCTCATATTCTTAATCAGACCCTATCAGACCCAACGCCACTGTGTTGTAGCAAATGATTGATAATATCCCCCTTGACTAGTCTAAGTGAAATTCACATATCATGTGATGCAAGCATACATCATTTAAACATATAATAACATCATCATATATATTTATTTTTAAAGTTTATTTACTTTTTGAGAAAGAGACAGTGTGAGTGGGGGAGGGGCAGACGGAGGGGAAGAGAGAGAATCCCCCTGTGCTGGCGGCACAGAGCCTGATGAGGGGACTCAAACCCGTGAAACCGCGAGATCATGACCTGAGCCAAAAGCAAGAGGCAGACCCTCAAATGACTGAGCCACCCAGGTGCCCCAACATCATCATATATTTAAATATATGTTTAATAATATGTATTCAAATGAATAAATCTGAGGATACAACCACACCAGATATAGTTAGATCCTTGGACCTACTTCTTCTTCTTCTTCTTTTTTTTTTTTTTTAAATTGAAGTATACTTGACACACAATGTTACATTAGTTTCTGGTGTACAACATAGTGATTCCACAAGTTTATAAATTATGCTATGCTCACCGCAAGTGTAGTGACCATCTGTTGCCATACAAAGTTGTTACGTACTATTACTTATATTCTGTGCTGCACATTATATTCCTGTGTCTTGTTTTGTAACTGGAGGTTTGTACCTTTTTGTCTCCTTCACCTATTTCATTCTTCCCCCCAACCCCCCCCCCCCCACCTTCTGGCAACCATCAGTTTGGTCTCTGTATTTGAGTCTGTTTCTGCTTTTTATTTATTTTGTTTTTTTCAGACTTCACATATAAATGAAATAATCTGGTATTTGTCTTTCTCTGTCTGACTTCTTTACTCACCACAATACCTTCTGGGTCCATCCATGTTGTTGCAAATGTCAAGATCTCATCTTGTCTGAGTCATCTATGGAATTGTTGAATCACTATGAAACTGTGAAACACTGGAATTGAATATAAAACTCTATATGCTAACTACACTGGAATTAAAATAAAATTTAAAAAACAAACCTCATCCTTTGTTATGACTGAATAATGTGTGTGTGTGTGTGTGTGTGTGTGTGTGTGTGTGTGTGTGTGCACACCTCACCACATCTTCTTTATTCATTTACCTACTCATGGACACATGGGTTACTTCCATATCTCGGAATGGTAATGCTACGGTAAACACAGGGGTGCATAAATCTTTTTCAATTACTGTTTTTGCTTTCTTTGGGTAAATACCCAGTAGTGGAATTATTGGATCACATGGTAATTCTATTGTTAATTTTATGAGAAATGTCCATACTGTATCCCACAGTAGTTGCAACATTCCCACCAACAGTGCACAAGGGCTCCTTTACCCCCACATTCTCACCAGCAATTTGCTACTTCTCGCCTTTGTGATTCTAGCCATTCTGACAGGTGTAAGGTGATATTTCATTGCGGTCTTGATGTGTATTTCCCTGACTAGTGCCATTAAGCATTTTTTTCATGTGTCTGCGGGACATCTGTACGTCTTTGGAAAAATGTCTATTCATATTCTTTGTCCATTTTTAATTGGGCTGTGTGTGTGTGTGTGTGTGTGTGTGTGTGTGTGTGTGTGTTATGTAACTTCTTCATATATTTGAATACTAACCCCTTATTGGTTATATCACTTGCAAATGTCTTCTCCCATTCAGTAGGCTGCTTTTCATTTTGTTCATGGTTTCCTTCCTTCTTGCACCTAGTTCTAATGAACAATTTTAAATTTAGGAGATGATCAGAAGTCATTCCATACAATATACTGAAAATAAAAGAGTAGAGTCAAAGGTGGACACCACAGTAAAAATTAGTATGTTTGCTGTATAGTAAAACTGTGAAAAATATTTCATGTCAAGAGAATGAAGACAGATTTGAGAGAATATTTACAAACATCCACCTGATAGATAACTATTATCCAAAAAAAAAAAACCTCCTAAAATTCAACAATAAGAAAATAAACTACCTGATTAAAAAATGGGCCACAGACTTGAACAGATACTTCATCAAAGAAGATACACAGGCGGCGGACAAGCATACAAAAAGACGTTCCACATCATATGTCATCAGGGAAATGTAAACTAAAGCAACAATGAGATAACACTACACACCTGTAAGAATGGCCAAAATCCAGAGCAATGACAACAGGAACTTTCATTCATTGCTGGTGGGAATACAAAATGGTACAGCCGCTTTGGAGGACAGCTGGGCAATTTGTCACAAAATGAAACATACTATTACCATATAATTAATCAATCACACTCTTCAAAGTTGTTGAAAACTTATGTCCACACAAAAGCCTGCATTTGGATATTTATGGTAGCTTTATTGGTAACTGCCAAAATTTGGAAGCAACCAACATATCCTTCAGAATGTGAATTGATAATTGGTAAGCTGTGGTCCATCCAGATAACGGAGTATTATTTATCACTAAAGAGAAGTGAGATATCAAGCCTGAAAAGACACAGAAAAATTAAATTCATGTTATTAAGTGAAGAAGCCAATATGAAGAGGACACATACTGTATGATTCCAACTATGCCATTCTGGAAAATGCAAAACTATGGAGCCAGTAAAAAGACCAATGGTTGACAAGGAGTTAGGGAGGAGTGAAAGATGAGAGAGAGAGCACATCGGGTTTTTAGGGCAGTAAAACCACTCTGTATGATACTATAATGGATACGTGTCAACTACACATTTGTCCAAACTCATGGAATGCAGAACAGCAAAAGTGAACCCTAATGTAAACTAAGGATTCTGATAGTGATGTATTACTGTAGGTTCATGGGTTGTAACAAATGTACCACTCTGGCGGGAGACATCGATAATGGAAGAGCCTCTCATGTGTAGGGGTAGAGGCTATGTGGGAAATCTTTGTACCTTCTGCTCAATTTTTGCTGTGAACCTAAAACTGCACTAAAAAATGGAGTCCATTAAAAAATACTCTATGCTTCCGTGTATAACAGTATTAGCTTCTAGGCTCAAATCATTATAAATAAGTGCTCACTTACAGGAATATTTATTCATGTAGATATTCAAAAGCTGTACAAACGCAAGAGAAATTTTCAGCTTTGTAAGAGTTTCTCCCTCATCTCAGTATTTCTAGCAGCCCAGGCCCCCTTCTACCATATGCTGGCAGGCCCCCTTTCCCTTCCGCCTTACCTAGCGTTGTGGTAATCCATAATGGCCCTATAAATGTCTAATAGGGGCATTTGGGGCTGTTCCAGCTGATGACCCCAGAGCTAAATTAACCAAGCAAATGCTCCCTTATCCCTGCAATTCTTCCTCCTGTACTTTCATACCTCCTCACCCCTCTTTGTTCTCCTTGTTTTAGATACTTTGTAGGGTGAAGACCAATGGTATTACTCAGCTCTTTGAGAAGTTGATAGTCAAAAACAGGTAATATCCCAAGAATTTGAATTATATAATGCTCATATTTTCTATCTTCTTGCTTTTCATGAATTTGCACAAAATCTAAGGGAAACTAAGTCCCAAAATAAATGCTTCAGATTAAACGTAAGTGCTTCACACCAAGTCCAAGGCATTTTAAATCATTGTTCTGCCAGTAACGTCACCTCGACCTACTAGAAGGAAAACGCTGTTGGTATACTAGAATTAAGTCGTTTTAGAAAGAGTCACCAAAGCCCTGCAATCAACAAATGCTCCAATTCTTACTTTTATTTAAGTAATAAAAACACTTGTTTTCATTGTTAAAAAAAAAAACAAAACAAAAAAAAGTAGAACAATAGCCCAGGGTCCAAACTGGGCTCATCAGAGCCCGAAGTACAATGCTTTCAATTAAAAGTATTCCTTTCTAAATTCTCCCCAGGCACACTACCTGTAAGTAAACATATCCATACAGAGACAGGTATCCATTGTCCCTGGCAGAGAGTAGTGTTCAATAAATCTTTTTTTTTTTTTTTTTGGTTATTTTGCATTCATATGATAACAATGCCAAGATACCTTAGTTAACAAAACAGATAAAATCTAATGGCATTTTTAAGAAATCAGATTCACAAAATACTGATATTAGAAAAGATTTCAGAGATCGTTCTCAGTCTCTGTATTCCCCTCTCTCCACCAACACGCAAAGCCTAGGTTCTCACCACATTTACACTAGCAATCCCACAAGACCCAGCCCTAGTGCGATCTCCAATTGACACATCCTGGCTCTACTCTGGAGCAGAACGGACTTTTCCCAGGCACACTCATGGTACTTTGCTTCTGCCTCCTTTACAATAATAACTCTTCTCCCCATCACAGTGCCCCTTGACTCAAACATCTAGTTAGTTCATGTGCAGTAGCCATTATCACTAATTTGAGATATGTAAATGGTATGCATAGTTTTATTTGCTGTACTGTCTTTGTTTTATTTCAGGGAAAACGATAAATACACACTTCATATACTTAGGACTTTTAACTCTCTTTGCCATTTTTTCCTACCAGGCTCTTTTCAGTTAGTGGACCTACGATAACAATAATGACAGCAAAGTGAAATATTTCTTGCTATGCCTCTGTCTTCAAGAGCTTTGTGTACTCATTTAATCTTGACAGCAATCCTATGAAGTTGGTACTATCATTCATCTTCATTTGTAGATGAAGAAAAGAGATACGAAACAGTTAAGTAACTTGGCAATAATCAACACTGTGAAGAGCGGCACCTTTACTGGTCTGAAATGCAATCCATAGATGATATAACCTGCATGTATATAATTTAAAATACATCTGACCTCCTGTAACGAACCAGGCAGTTTAGAGTTTATGCTCCTAATCATCGATGCTAAGCTGCCTCTCAAGAGTTATTCTTTAGCAGGATTTTTAAAGTGACGATTATAAAAACTTGCGGTCTAGGTGCTCTGTATACATTCAAATGAGTGATCTAATAGATTTATTTAAAATGTATACTATGCTAGAAATGATATATGTGGCAAATATATAAATGATTAAAAGTATGATGAAAAACTTCAGACGTGAAGTTAAAAATCTGTGAGGGGAATGCCTTTGCTTTTCGGAATGCCTTTGCTTTTCAAATTCCCTGAAGGCAAAACATTTTGAGACCACTGCCTGAATGTGGTGGTGGTTCCTTGTCACCTTTGTAGCCTTGGCTGGGATGGCATGCTACGCACTCAATATCTGATGGGCGGAAAGATGGACTGAAGAGTGAATAAACGCACGAGTGAATAATTGATTGAATGATGGCTGAAGAGACAAGATCTGCGTAAGATTGCTAGGACGAGGAGAGCTATCACATAATGGAAATATAGCTGCGTCCTGTCCCACTAGGCTAACAGGTCACGGAGAAGACAGGAACGTGAGAGAAGACACGGAAGACACAAGATGAGGCTACGATGGTCCAAAAGACCACACCACACTTTAAGTGGAGAGGTCCCTGAAGGAGATACATGGAGCAGACCTAAACCAACCGCCTATAGCCAAGCCCACATGTCTCGCAGCCCGAAGCGGGGCTTCTAGCGTGAGGCCTGCCTTGATTAGCCCAAACGGAAACTCCCTGCAGAACAGTGGGTGCGAGAATAGAAATGACTGTTGCTGCAAAGCACCAGATTTCAGGAGTGGCTCATAACGCAGCTGCATTCGTATATGCTGGTTAAGGTACCACTCATACTTGTCTGGTACAGTTCACGCCGGATTACAAAGGTCTGGTGTTTTTTTAGCTGTCTATCTGACTAGACTGGGAAGTGCATAGAATAAGAGCCATATCTTACTGATTTTAAGGTCTTTGGTCTCTGGCACAGTACTGAACACAGTAGATGTTACATGTTTAAAGATGGAATGAATGGATGAAAGAATAAAGCATTATACAATTGCTGAGGCTTCTTTCAATTCTAATTGCAACCACTCGAGCACCCAGCCCCAGGTACTGAGTAGGTCCAAATACACACTGGGGGAGCCTCAAAAAGAGACTAGTGACTACCTAGGAAATATCTAGGAAATAGTCCCAGAACATGACTGGCACTGATCACTGTTCCTATTGTTCTAAAAATGTGCAACTTGATACACTAATGGACCTAGGAAGAGGATTCTAGCTGGATCCTCCGGAAACTGAGACCAGGATGTAAAAGATTCTGTTTAGTCTGAGGATCAGTAATGACTACTTGTTAGAAAATCTAAATTAGGCTTGTCCTTAACTCTTAAGGGGGAAAAACTCCTTACTTTCTTTGGACATTGAAAACCCCATTTCTGCCTTTCTCTATGTTATTTGTTTTTAACCCCTGGGTAGAGGTTTTTGAAATTGGATGTTTCCAGAATCCTGGGTTATGGGAGAATAACTCAATAACCCATTTAGCCCAAAGGACAAACCAAAGAAAGGCAATCTGGTCTACCTAATTCAAGTTTCATTAATTCTAACGAATCACTTCGTCCAGAAATTTAATCTCATGACTAATTGTAACATGAACAAAATGAAAAATGTTAATGGGAAAGACTGGAATTTGGAGAGTTATCCTCAGTTGGTCAACTTTTAACCTTTATTATTCTGTTTTTGTACCATGATTAAATATACCTGAAAAAAAGAATCTAAACTAATGGATTATTTTTTTCAAGACGAATGACATGAAGTATGGAGTTTATTGCTAAGTCTTTCAAAATATCCATATGGGGGGGGGGGTGCCTGGGTGGCTGGCTCAGTCAGTTAAGTGTCTGACTTCGGCTCGAGTCATGATCTCGTGGTTCATGGGTTTGAGCCCCACATCAGGCTTCTGTCTCCCTCTCTCTCTGCCCCTCCCTCACTCATGCTCTCTCTCTGTCTGTAAAAAATAAACATTAAAACAACCTATCCACATTAGTTTTACAAATGTGCCTAATATCCAATATCTGCCTATATTATATTTTTTCATGTACTTATCTGACATGTGAGCATACTATACATTACACAGGTAAATAGCACATAATGCTTTGTAAATATTTCATTGATATTTTGATGATAGAAGGCTAAATAAACACAGAGAGATAGTGGGGCACCTGGGTAGTTCAGTCGGTTAAACATCTGACGGTTTCAGCGGAGGTCATGATCTCACAGTCAAGAGATAGAGCCCCACGTTGGGCTCTGTGCTGATTGTGCAGAGCCTGCTTGGGTCTCTCTCTCTCTCTCTCTCTCTCTCTCTCTCTCTCTCTCTGCCTCTTCCCTGCTCTTTTTCTCTCAAACATAGATAAATATTTAAATAAAAACATAGAGAAGCAGTTTAGTCCAATGTATAATTGGAACTATGTATTTAAAGGAAAGAATGCTATCTGTTTCTCTTCTCACCCGTATACTAATGCCCCTGGGAGCTCCAGATTCACATACCCACATCCAGCTTCCTGGTAAAATACATAACAGGCCTCTCCAAGATAGCCAGGTCAGACACTCCAGCACAGTCCTCAAACCTCCCCCCAGAGTTCCCAGCTCAGTACACAGTATTATCCTCACCATTACTCAAAACAAACCTTGATTCCTTTCCTTTCGATTACCCACACCCAATTTATTGGCTATACCTTTGAAATAAACCCCTAACCTACCCACTTTTCCATGCTCCACTGCTACCCCCAAAGCCAATCTTCTAACTAAGCACCCTGTTTCTACTCTCGTTCTATTTCCCATACAACAACCAGAATGATCATATGGAACATACATCGGGTAACATCGTTTCCCTGCTTTTAACTCTGAAATGAGGTCTATATGTTTCACAATCCTTATCAGGACCTTTAAAGCCCAAGCTGAGCTGGTCTCTGCTCACCTCTTTTGCTTCTTCTCGTTTGACTTCCCACAATGACCTTCTTCTTGTCCTTATCAAGCTCAGAGTCTTTGCCCTTCCTGTTCACTCTGCACCAAATGTACTGTCCCCAAATCTTTGCATGGATGGATCTTATTGTATTATTCAGGTTTCAATTTAAATTTTGCTTCCTTCTGTTGAGACCTTTCCAGACGCCCCCCTAATAATATAGCCTCACAGTCACCTTATCTCTTCATATCTCCCTGTCACTTACCACTGCCAGAAATTACTGTTGGATAATGTGCTTATTTGTATGTTACCTGTTTCTTCTCTTCTAGAATATGACTTCCATGAGAGTTGGAACCTTTACCTTCATGTACACTGCTCTAACTCTGGGCCAAGAACAGTGCTCGGCAATACAGGCAAATAATAAGCACTTGCTGAATGGATGAATGAATGAATGAGATTTAGTGTAGGTAAGCACATGTTGTTCATGGTTTATTTAAACATACCACTTAAATTACACAAGGGTCTTTAAAGTTTCCTTCCTAAAAAGTATATCAAGCATCAAAATCAGCCAGCAAGGATAAGAGATAGGACCAGTTCTAAAGCTTCTAACGGTTGGTCAGAGTCTAAAAAAAAAAAAAAAAAAAAAAAAACAATGATTGGTCAGTTCTAAAAGTGGGCATGGAGTAAGAAGCTAGTATGTCACAGGTGCTAAATACATTTCATAGAGTGAATAAATGATTCTTTAAAGCTACAGACATTCTAAAACCTTTTCAAGCTAATGGTTTTAAAGTCTTCACGAAAGTTGTAACTGAAGTTAATATCAAGTAGAAATTACCTGGCTCAGAATCCCCACCCCCTCCTGGTATATACCCACTGCTTAATACATATTGAGTGTTCAGTATGTAGGTGGGGGAGAAATGAGTGAATAAATGCATAAACTAATGAGTGAACCAATTAAAGTTCAATAATAGAAGCAGACAGCCAAGAACATAATTTAATCCAAATTAGATAAAGAGCTTTTTAAAAAAAAAAAACAACAACAACAACAACTCGTAAGTTCTTTGACAGCAAACGAGACAAGTGTGCCTGAAAGTGACAGCAAGAACTGGGGTCTAAGAAATGGCTTTGAGAGAAAAAGGTTAAGAAGGTAAGATGAATAATACGGCAAAGCACTTAGAGGAAGGAAAAGAAGAGAAATTTAAATTAAACTAGTCACCACAACTTGAAAAAGAAGTGAGACTATAGGAAACTATTTTTTTTAAATTTTTTTTCAACGTTTATTTATTTTTTGGGACAGAGAAAGACAGAGCTTGAACGGGGGAGAGGCAGAGAGAGAGGGAGACACAGAATTGGAAACAGGCTCCAGGCTCCGAGCCATCAGCCCAGAGCCTGACTTGGGGCTCGAACTCCCGGACCGCGAGATCATGACCTGGCTGAAGTCGGACGCTTAACCGACTGCGCCACCCAGGCGCCCCTATAGGAAACTGTTTTAAATACCAACCAAAGGTTCCTGTAGCCAAATGAGTCAATTAAAAACAAACAAAAAACAAACAAACTACTAAGCTTTCTGAAATGCAGTGCTTTGGTAAAATGAATCCACCAATCAAGAAACATAAACAAATAAATGTGTGCCATTTCAAAATAGACTTCTTGCCCTCTAGTAGTGTGGAAGGACAACAGGAGAGGGGGAGGAAAGGGGAGGCAGGAGAGGAAGAAGGATGAATAAATTCCCAGGCAACGGAACCATTAGGTAGCACGCTGTTCAGAACCATCAATAAGGAGCTTAAATGATTCCTGTGAAGTCCCACAGTTATCTAAAAGAACTTCATAATCAGCACTCTTTTTTTACTATCACTTGAAAGCATCTAGCTACACAAAAATAATCACCTCTTACAGCTGGAAGAGACTTTCCAATCTAAATCTTTCTAGCTAGGATACATCTTCAGGGAAAATATGAAGTGTGATACTTTCCATGTTTTTCAAACCCCTGTAACATTCCGATGGTACACTTAGCATTTCAAATTTGGAAGTTATTTTTGTTTTTACTTTTGACTCGCCTATGCTCATTCCACACATAGTTACTGACTGAATCTATTAATTTGATGTGGTTGAAAAAATTAGAAAATATCTTTAAAAACGGAAAGAATAATCTCACCTCTTCAAGCCCTTTGAAGCCTGATGTATTTGGAATCTCAGAAGGACTGCCTGACATTTCATTTTGCAAGAAGTGTAAACAACTACAATAAATTTACAAATGCAGACATGCCACAGTTAAATTTCATTTCACGCTCAGTAAGCAAACATTATCAAACTATAAGCACTGTCCTCCACTGTCTTTTTAACTCAAAATCTTGTAGCCAATGGATGGTCGACCTTGAAATATTTCACAGATGGATGAATTGGCTTGGTTTATTCATCAACTTGCAGACTAGCCAACTTAAGCTATATGTATTACTGCTCAGGCAGGTGTCTCTATACTGTATTTAATGTACAACACAAATAACTAGTGATCAGACAGAATCAAGTTAGAAGCCCAATTAAGAATTATTCAGGGAAAAATTCTTCTGAAAATAATACTTATTTTTTTTTAAGTTTATGAATCTTGGTTCTTTATTGATTTTTTTAAATATGAAATTTATTGTCAAATTGGTTTCCATACAACACCCAGTGCTCATCCCAACAGGCGCCCTCCTCAATGCCCATCACCTACCCTCTACTCCCTCCCACCCCCCACCAACCCTCAGTTTGTTCTCAGTTTTTAAGAGTCTCTTCTGCTTTGGTTCCCTCCCTCTCTAACCTTTCTTTCTTTTTTTTTCCTTCCTCTCCCCCATGGTCTTCTGGTAAGTTTCTCAGGATCCACATAAGAGTGAAAACATGTGGTATCTGTCTTTCTCTGTGTTTTTTCTGCATTCACATTTCTTTAGAAACTTGATGCCACTTTCATTTCTTAATGGCAAATTTCTTTAAACAGTTTGTATCCATTTCAATGAAAGCAGGAAAGTACATTCATTGAAGAAATCATCAAATTACACAGGGGTTTGGGAAACTAAAGAGTGAGTGCTATAGAGTGCTGGGTAACTTCTTATGCATCAGTTATTTACCTGCAGTTTTAGATAGATATAAAGAGGAAGCTTTCTTAAACATGTTGGTTTTGTAATACTGCCAATTCATTTGTCATTCTGCATTTATCAGTTATATAATAAATGTAATAAAGATACAACATGAACATACTCAGGAAAAAAAAAAAACCCTCATAATATACTTCATATTTTTTATACCAAAATCCCGTATGTGAGACTTTCTGTTCAATTTTAATTTATTCACTTTAAAAACTGTTACACAGTATCAACCTCCAATTACAAATTGTTATAAAGGCAGGTTACTGATGCAGATTTTACATCAGTGAATATCTCTTTGACTAATCGAACATTAATACTAGCAGATAAGAACCAAAGACATTTTCATTAAAGTTGTAGTACATGCTATTCTCCAGTAGGGGAGCTTTATCCTGTAGAGCCTGAGATGCTAGCATTAGTCATGATTTGCATCAAATCCTAGAGGGCAATGTAAGTCATTTATCCACATCCATATTGACTTTTTCTTTTATATCACTGGTACATCACTGAGTAAATTTCTTTCTTTCTCATTTTCTTTATTTATTTCTCTTTCTTTCTTTCTTCCTTTCTCTCTCCCTCTCCCTCTCTCTCTCGCTCTCTTTCTCTCATTCTTTCACTCTTTTCTTTCTTTAGTAAATTTCTCGCTGTAATTAGTACCCCAGTGATTTCAAACTCTCAAGAAGTGATGTAGTTTTTTTTTTAATTTTTATTTAAATTTTAGTTACTTAATATACAGTGCAATCTTGTTTTCAGGAGAAGAATTCAATTCATCACTTCATACAACACCTGGTGCTCAAGTGATGTAGGTATTTTAGGGATGTTGTTAAAATTGCACTGTTCAAGTGCATGTAATGCATGTTGAAGAACTAAAATTCACTTATTTTTGTGCAGTAATGACTGTCAAAGTTTAACTCACAGAATATATTCATTAACTTTATTATAGCTGCTCTTTATACAGCCTCATCATCTTCTTTCTTAACTGGGAATTCAAAGGCAAAACTGTCCTTTTTATTGCTGGAGGCTGAATGTCTAAGTGTACAATTTCCCCTTTATTCATTGGTTCTTTCAACAAAGAATTTATTGAATGCTTACTATGTGACCAGCTTCATTGGGTACTAGTAATCCCATAAAAAAACAAAAAGGAGACAATAATCATATTTTAATGAAGCTTATATTCTGCCTAGAGGGGAATGATAGTTTATAGAAAAAGTAAATAAATAGAGAAAATCAGTAAGAAGGACCTTGGGCCTATATTGGATATTTATTTCCTTTATTTACATGCATACAGTAAGTGCTCCATATAAATTTGTTTAAAGAATGAAGCAATTACTATTTAATTCAATCTTCCAGTGGGATTACTAACAATGGAAAAGGCAAATCTCATTATAAGGCATCACAGCAATGACTCATGGGGAGAGACTATTAAGAGGGTAGTGGCAGAATCACCTGGGGAGGGGGTTTTTCCAACTCACAATGATTTTTCAAAATGCAGGTCAGGGACTCCTTCCTACAACAAGCCTTGCCTGATGCTCACTTCCCCCATCCCTTCCAAAGATCCTAAGCTTGGGAGTCACAGTATCCTGAACTTACCCTACTAGTTAGGATACTGGTTAAGGTGCTTTAACACCTTAATCAAACGTCTTAATTAACGTCTTAATTAACGTCTAATTAACGTCTTAATCAAGACGAGAGGTTTATTTCTTTTGCACATGAAGGTCTGAGCTGGTAATCTGGCGTGTCGAGGTCGGGAGAGAGTAGGTGGTGCCGCTATACAGTTATCCAAGGATCCGGGTTCCTGCTCTCTGAAACGTTATACCTTGACGTGTTGTTCTTAGACTCGTGAGTGTGACCCACCACCACTATGGCCAAGTTCTAGCCTGAAGGAAGAGGAAAATAGATAGTAAAGTTTCATTTTAAGAACTTGGCCGTAAGTTGTACATACTACTTTCACTTGATACCATTGTTACATGGCCACTCCTTACTATCATCAAGGAAGGGAAATATGGTTTCTCTAGCTGGGTGGCCAGATGTCTAGCTAAAACACAGAACTTCCTATTACTAAAGATAGGTGGGGAAGTATTGAAGAATAACCAATTTGTTTCCCCTCACTTACTTAATTGTAACATTATTCTCTGTTGTAATTGAGACATTATCTGGTTTTCCTTGGGGCTGATCTCAAGGTCTGTTCAGCAAAGAGCCAGTGTTGTAATCATTTTTGTTTTCCTGGTACCTAGAACAAAGCTTTGCCGCTAGTGGGTCCTCAGTTCCTGTGTGTTGACTCTACTATGGGTTCTATCAAAATTTCATTTTGTTTGTACAACAACCTAGTGATACAGGTGTAGTAATTTCATTTTATAGGTGCTGATATTTATAAACTTACTGATTGAAGTTTCACTAAATTATGGATCCGGTATTTGAAACCAAATCTGTATGACTCCTCAAATCCCTTGTTCTTGCAACAAATCATGCTGATATATTTTAAGTACACACCAAAAACTGAGGCTACTATTTTAAAATGTAGCCTTAAAGTCTTCCATCAGACATGTGTTAGAATTTTCAGATAAGATTTTAACCTTAACAGCCTTATTTTTTCCCTATATTCATGTAAAATTTCTGAATAACAAGAAACAAGAGTTCTGATGGTAAAGACTGAACTTCTTACAGAGCCCTGAAAACATTTGGAAGAAGGCAAAAACTAGATCCTCAGCCACTTGAGCTCATTAAATATTGTGTTATCAGTTGCCTCATGATTAAGGTTGTCAACCTGTCTGTTCCACGTGAGAAAGTTAGAGGGCTTATATTAACTTTTTCAATTTTTTATTTTAGTGTGGAAAAATCACTTCACATGTAATCTGCCCTCGTAACAGGTTCGTGACTGTACAATACAATATTGTTAACTAGAGACACAACGTTATGCAGCAGATCTCCACAACTCATTCATCTTGCGTGACTAAAAGTTGGTGGGGATGAAAAACAGTGCTGCTGCTATGGGAAACAGTACGGAGGCTCCTCAAAGAAGTTAAAAATAAAACTACCATATGATCCAGCAATCCCCCTTCTGGGTCTTTATCCAAAAGAAATGGCATGGGGGATCCCAACGAGATATTACTATATTCACTGCAGTACTATTTACAATAGCCAAGATGTGGAAACAACCTAAATGTCCATTGATGAGTAAGTGGAAAAAGAGAATGCAGTGTATACATACAATATATTATTCAGCCTTAAAAATGAATGAAATCCTGCAATATAATAACATCTTAACCCATGCAAGGCACTGCATCTTCAAAGCAAGATGTAACTGAAGCGATGTTTGCAAAGTATTATTCCTCAAACATACCTTCCTCAGAAAACAAATAGGATTTCATCTTAGAGTTTGAAAAACACCAAGTTAAAATTACAGGTTTTTTTTAAATTTTTAATGTCTATTTACTTTTGAGAGGGAGAGAGACAAAGTGCGAGCAGGGGACGAGCAGAGAGAGAGGGAGACACAGAATCCGAAGCAGGCTCCCGGCTCTGAGCTGTCAGCACAGAGCCCGACGCAGGGCTTGAACTCACAAACTGTGAGATCATGACCTGAGCCAAAGTTGGACGTTTGACCGACTGAGCCACCCAGGCACCCTCAAAATTACACGTTTCTCAACTGCATGACCGTCATAGTACTTTGGGATGCAATGGAAGTGCTTTAAGAGTACTTCCTAATTCATAACATAGAATATTAAAATGATGTTTATTATCTTATCAAAGATATTCTTAAATTAAACCTATTTTTTGGTTTTAATTGCAAGTGTTTGGTAGTGAAGAATATAAATGGCTACTAGTCCACTTTGGTGCCACTGCCTTGATGCTAAATCATTAAAGATGTTATCTATCACTGGGTAACCCTACTGCACAAAATCACTGCTGAGTGAAAACACACAAGAGCCTTGGTCCTCTGTGATTTGCTCCAAGTCCTCACAAAGGGTTTCTCAAAAATCTTAGCGCAGTTTCAAGCTTTAGTAATTTCAGAGGTATAAATGCTAGCAACCTAGTTAAATTCTCTTCCAAAAATTTTGTTCAGTGCATTTGAAGGAATAAATTTTTAAGTTAAAATTTATGTCTGCAACTGTTTCCAGATGGATTGGTAGAGGAAGCCCTAGGCTTGACTATCTCAGTCATCACATCTGCCTTCACCAGGTTTTGTTTTTTTTTTTTTGGTAGGTAATATCCAAACTGTTGTGTATATAACAAAACTGTGTTGTTTTTTAGAGCTAGGATTTAGAGCTAGGATTACAAATGTAATCCTTTCAGTCAATGAGCTTAGCTGGTGAAAGTTTTTACAAAAATCAACAGGAGCGATGTATAGCATAAGGTGGTAATTCTGTCAAATTATAATAAGAAACATCAATATTTTATTTTTATTTTTTTAATTTTTTTTAACGTTTATTTTATTTTTGAGACAGAGAGAGACAGAGCATGAACAGGGGAGGGCCGGAGAGAGAGGGAGACACAGAATCTGAAACAGGCTCCAGGCTCTGAGCTGTCAGCACAGAGCCCGACGCGGGGCTCGAACTCACGGACCGCGAGATCATGACCTGAGCCGAAGTCGGCCGCTTAACCGACTCAGCCACCCAGGCGCCCCAGAAACATCAATATTTTAAAATGTTAAGTAATCAAACTGTCAAATGCTTCCTTTAAGTAATTATACTATATTATTCTAAGGTTATTTGTTTCATAGAGCAATTACAGTAGAAACACATGAATTAAACCATTCACTCAACAGTTAATAAATATTGGTTAAATTACTCTTATATACCAGGAATTGGGCTGGGGACTGCAAAACATTTAGTAAAGGAAGCTTTTAAATAACATACAGTGCTACATTGAAGCTATTCTTTATAATGCCAGTGTAAGGTAGTTTCTGAGATTTATATGCAACAGTTGTCAGATTAAACTGATAATCTTTAATATTCACCGTCAAAATTCAACCTAATCTTATTCTAGCATTTACGGCTAAAATTATGAGCCTGCTAGAGGTGAGTAAAATGGACTTTTACTTGACATTGTTATTAAAATTTATCATAAGATAATGAATTCTGTAACAGTGCTAAAAATTTTGCATCTCAGCCAAAAGATAGAAGGTTATAGGTGAATAAAGGTCAATATTTTTTTGCTTATGGATACTATGAGTCCTCAATTCAGAAGCACCATGGCATGAATTAATGTGGTTCTCCCTTGACTTCTTGCTTTCTGATGTAAGAAACAATATTTGTTTAGATTACTTTTATAATTTTCTAACTCAGGTTGAAAAAAAGGTAAACAAATGTCAGCCTACAGAAGTAAAAATACTATCCTTGTCAATACAATTTAGCTGACGTCATGTTTTAATTTTTAGTGGTGCTAAATAGTCTCCCTAGGGAAATGGAGCCAATAGTAATTAGAAAAATCTCCTATACATACTCTTCTTGGTTTGGGAAGCAAATAAGCCGCTGAGATCGTTAATCCCCACCCCCACCCCCTTCCAGAGTAGTCTTGTGGAAATAGATGGCTCCTCATGGAAATGGGTGACACTGAATCTGAGACTTGGACGCCCCTCAGAATGAGGGGAACTTCTGTGTATATCCCATCAAGAAACAAATCGTGGAGGCTCTGCTGCTAACCAGTGCGATCTAAGAGGGGTCGTGAAACTTCACATCCTTGGCCAACCACATCCAACCCAGGAAGAAGTCCTAGATGATGACCACTTTTTACCTTGCAGATAGAACCGTGGCTAAGTGATGGTGCCACTTCTGTCTTTTGTGTGTATGTACACAGCATCCAATTAATGTGCCTCCTTTTCTTTTTAAATGCTTGGTATTCAGAAAGCATCGTACAGTTGAAACATGTAGGTGGGCTAGGAAGAAATTAATCTGACTGTAAGTGACTTAACAAAAGCCCAGAAGCCATACTGCAACATACCTGTGTTCTTATTTTCACCCATAGTGTTTTAACGCTAACAAAACTTTCCCCTTATTCCGCATACCTGTGAAAGGTTCCAAAGGTCAGTAACCATTTCACTTATAAAGCCAAAGCTAGTGATGCAGAGAGAGGTGTCTTCTTGATAATAGACCTGGTTACTAGTTCCACAGAACCTGCCAACTAACTGCATGACCTTGGGCAAACGACTTCACCTCTCTAGACTTGTTTTCTTATCCGTAAAATGAGGGGACTGAACAATAAGATAGCTTACCTGTTTGCTTGCTCTAAAATTCTACAACTATCTGATTATATACCCTCAGACCTGTAAATATCTCAAACATCAAAATTTCCTAGGAAATTAAGATAGTGTTGCAAAGAACTATTTTTTTTATGATTACGTGTTCCTTGGTAAATCGTCCTCAAGTTGTTGCCTTTGGTTTTGTTTGGGGTGATTAAAATTCCTTGAGGAATGAGATCTCTTGATTTCTATTTGGTTAATTACCCAATAATGTCTAGTAAAGTGCTTTGCACATTAACGTTTTCACGATAAAAATGATCAATGATCATTAAAAGCTTCTCTTGATAAAGTATTGGTTTATACGAAAATTATACCTCCATTAAGATTCATTTTTCTCTTTCATTAGTTTTTAGTACATACTCTGGCACCTAACAACCATATGTATCTATCTGGTCAGCAGACAAATTAAAATTGTGTACTTTGACCAAAAAATTAGAGACCTTTAAAAACAACAGCGGTGCAAATCAAGTATTTACTGAGTAAACACCACTTGTAGGGAACCATCTCTCCGTACAAATGCTTTCCTGCACCTGAGAATCATGGCACTAACTTGCAGCTCTCATGGGGTGCCAGACTCATGGCAAAGGGGTTCCGAAAGGATTTGGGAGAGATAGCACAAGCCTCCCTCCCTTCCTGGCCTTCGAGTGCTTTTACTGCCATGTGTGAACTAAATTTCTCGTCAGTCGGGTAAGACGTAAACAAGAAAATGTAATGCCATCCTTAACTGTGAAACAGGGGATCTGATGATTCCCAGATATAACCAGTTCTACTTCTGCTAATAGGTCTGTCCTTTCCAGGAGAGTAGATAAAAGTGGGCTCCAGCTGTCATAAGAACCTAATGTTTCATTCTGTGTGCAAGCCTGACAAGTTTTCAAATGTTAATAACATTAGCAATAATTTCCATAATGTAACCATGGCAGAGGTGCCCTGAGTCTGCCAGGATTTTTAAAGAGGTGGGTGGGGCACAATTCCTAAATGCTGAGATTCAAGAATAAGGTCTTTTTAATCATCAATCAGAAAATCAGACACACACACACATGCACACGCACACACACGCACGCACACACACACCCAAGGTGGAGGATAAAGAATCAAGCGTCACCGGTTGAAAGGTGCTCTCACAGAAGCCGTTTTGGGGTTGTGAAAAGGTGATGTGAGATAGGGAAAAGAAAGGTGAATAAAGACATAGTATGTGCCGTTGAAGCTCCAGCCTCTACAACACAAGGCGTGCTTCCTATGAATGGCACCAAGCAGGTGCCTTCAGGTTTTTGCTGACTCTTTTTGGTTTGATCGACCTCAGAGG
Organism: Felis catus; assembly: GCF_018350175.1. Classification (NCBI taxonomy): domain Eukaryota; kingdom Metazoa; phylum Chordata; class Mammalia; order Carnivora; family Felidae; genus Felis; species Felis catus. Next base: position 91,882,659 of record NC_058374.1, read on the forward strand.
ATTTCACAAGGCTTTGGCATTGCAAGTAGCCTTAAAGGGCATGAAGTCCAGACACCATCTCCTCCCCACCAGGTTGAATCCCCTCTGCATAATCTGGACAAATGGTTGTCCCGTTTCTCCTTCAATTCATCAGAATAAAATAACTACGCTTTGTCTACAGGAAGCACAAGGGGACTCGTTATTCAAGGATAATTGGTACCAAGAAAAGGCCACCCAAAGAGAACCCACTTAAAACAGAAGCTGAATTTCATCGTATAGAGCACAAACCAAGAAGGCTAGAAAAATGAGCCAAGAAAAAAAAAAAGAGTCAAGTATTGACTTTTATACTTTTGGGAGAGTGCATAATATAAAAACATTTTGCTGGAAATTTTACGACAACAAAATTTAACATCCTTCACTTCCAACTGGACTTTCACGGCCTCGTCTTAAAAAGAAGGTCATTTTTGTAAAAGTTTTCAAGACCCTTATTAATTTTCCCAAAGGCCTTTCTTAATCCCTTGAAACACAAATTGTTCTGTTTATAAGTGCCCACGTTACCACTATTGTCCATTTTTCATATTCAATTTTTAACTAGTCCAATTCTATCTTTAGATCTGAGTCATCTGTCCACATCCCCTTAGCAGTCTCAAGAAACTCTGAGTTTTTAGCAAGATTTTCAATTTACATTATTCTTCATTGTCAGGAAGGGTCATCGGTAACCGCACATATTTGTGGATCTCTTAAAAAGGAAGGGAGGCTGACTGAAAAAGACTAGAGACAAGGGTAGACAGTAAATATAGGAAGAATGTTCTCCTAAGGACAAATTTTAAGGTGATCAGTTCATAAGTGAATTTTTTTTATGTTATAACAGTTTTTGCTATATAAATCACTTAAAGGTTTTTAATTTTTTTGTTTGTTTTTGAGAGAGGGAGAGTGAGTGAGCTTGAGTGGGGGAGGGACAGAGACAGAGAGAGAGGGAGACACAGAATCTGAAGCAGGCTCCAGGCTCTGAGCTGTCAGCACAGAGTCCGATGTGGGGCTCGAACTCACGAATTGTGAGATCATGACCTGAGCCGAAGTGGGACGCTTACCAACTGAGCCACCCAGGAGCCTCAATTTAAAGATTTTTATAAGATAGCTATTGCCTTTCTCTGTAGTTAAATAGAGTCTGTTTGTAATATGCATGATCATACTATTGAGTACAAAGGGCATTAGTTGCCCTCTCTCATGAGGGAGCTAGCTTGCTAGAGAAAGGGCTCCATTCTTATTTTTAGGGATTATTAAGTAGGACGATCTTAGGTTCGGGCATCAGTCTGGTTGCTTTTCCACCCTTCCAATTGCTACCTCTGAGACCTGAGGGGAGGCATTTACCATCTTTATCCCACAGTCTCCTCATCTGCAAAACAGGCATAATACCAGCACCTACATCCCCAGCTGCCTGTAAAGATTATTGCAAGTAGCCAGCATTCAGTACATGTCAGCTGTCATTCTTTCTGCTGCTGCTGTTATAATAAAGTGATGAGGATGCCTTCTGAATGACTCAGAAATCATTTTCCATGTTCAAGAACAAAACTATGTTTTAAGATGTGAAAAAGCATCCTGTCTCTATGGAATAAAAATCTTGATCAGGAATTAAGGAATTAAACCTTCCACTAACATTCAGGGCTTTTATGATCCCAAAGTACTTGTAGAGAATGAGGCTGATTGAAATGAAAACTTAGCTGAAGCCACTGGGGTTGAGGATTTAAAATGCCATCCAGAAAAATCTCTGCCCTACACCTGTTAGATGAAAATAAAGTCACTGATAAGAAAAAATACTAAAGTAATAAATTATGGCCAACAACAACAACAAAAAATAAAAGTGAGAAAGGAATGATTTTCCTCCCAAGTTCAAAACCCGAAATGCTATAATTAAATTAAAATTGGGGTGATGGTGGGGAGAATTCTCATGTTCTGATCATCTACATCATCTGTGCTTGTCCTCCTTTCAAAATATTCACAGGCTATAGTGTCTGTTTTGTTGAAAACGCACAAAAGAGTATGAGTAGAGGGAAATCAATATCCTAAATATATTTTACACTTTCCAAAATGGTTACCAGCTTATTTAATGCCTATGGCCTGGACTCCTCTCTCTCCTCCTGGAGGTAAACTTTTGGATGTAGAGAAAAATCTAAACCCATTGTATTAGCATCTGTTGTTACATAACAAGATTACCCAAACTTAGTAACTTATAATAACACACATTTACTGTCTCCAAGTTTCTGAGGGTCGGGAATTTTAGCAAGACTTAGCTGGGTCCTCTGCTTAAGGTCTTGTAAGGCTGCAACCAACATGGCTGGGTTCTCATCTGAAAACCAATTGGAGAAGGGTCCACTTCAAGCTCATTCAAGTTGTTGGCAGAATTCAGTTCCTTGCCGTTGTATGACTGAGAGTGTCCATTGTTTCCTGGCCATCAGCTGGTGGCTGCCTTCAGCTTGTAGAGGCTGCCTGCAGATCCTTCCCACATCAGGTTCCTTAAGGAACCAGCAAAGGGGAGAGATAGGGAGAGGGAGAGGGGTTGGGAGACCCCAGAAAACAGACACTGAGATCTTATGTAACATAATCACATAGTTATATGCATGTAATCACGTATATCCCATCTTTGTTGCCCTGTTCCATTGGTTGGAGGCAAGTCACAGATCTTGTCCACACCCAAAGGGTGGGAATCTCACAAGGGCATGAATACCAAGAGGCAAGGGACATGGAGGCCACTTTAAGAGTACGTGCCACACTCATGTCTTTAAATTCCTATTCAAAGATTCATCTTCAGTGGAAGAATGACAATCTTGATTTTAAAAGCCTGAAAAAAAGTCCATTCTCCATTCCACGTTGCCCTTCATTGTCCTCCCTCAATAACTGAGTACTTGTTCTTCTGAGGTCTTATTTTGAAATGATTATGAAAAGTAGCCATACATTAGCTTAAATAGTCAAACTTCAAAAGATTGCTTTTCATAAAAACATATCTTGCTTATTTGACTGATTATGGAATAAATGCATCAGGTTCTACTTTTCCCAAAGCTTAGGGTTCTATTTTTCTCAGTGTTTCTTCAGTGGCTGGAGGCTACTGAGAAGGAAAATGTATTACACAGTCTTTTCATGGATCTTTCACTGGACAACACTTCAGCCTGGACCGGGAAGCAGAGACATCCCCAAGGATCACTTGGCTTGCCCTGCATCTGGCATTCCTATGCCCCAGAGTCCAAAATGACCAAATATCTGTCCAAGATGACATAATTTACCAGCATTGTGTTGAGACAATCTTTCATTTTAGTTTAACACGAATGCAACACCACTCTTTCTATAGGCTTTAATAAATTCAAAATAGTACTTGAGAATTATAGATGACATAATCACAATTATGGATAATGCCATATGGGATAGTAGAAACTTAAAAAGATCACCAAAGGCTATACTAAAACACACACACACACACACACACACACACACACACACATACACACACACACAAAAACTAACAGGTAAGCATGATACTTGGAATTCTGGACATTACTTCACTCTTCAAAATGTAAGGCCACACCATCCACTTTCTAGCCTACTGATGTACAGTAGTTAAATAATATGATTTGGAGATGACCAGCATTATTAAGAACCAACACGTGGGGCGCCTTGGTGGCTCAGTCGGTTAAGCAACCGACTTCGGCTCAGGTCATGATCTCACAGTCTGTGAGTTCGAGCCCCGCGTCGGGCTCTGTGCTGATAGTCCAGAGCCTGGAGCCTGCTTCAGATTGTGTCTCCCTCTCTCTGTGACCCTCCCTCATTCATGCTCTGTCTCTCTCTGTCTCAAAAATAAATAAACATTAAAAAAAAAAGAAATTAAAAAAAAAAGAACCAACACATCACATCCCCATAGCCTTTACATTTTCAAAACATATTCATAACTATTATATCATTTCAGATAAGTAAAAATGGAATTATGATTTACAGCCCCCCCCCCACACACACACACCTCTTTTTAAAAGTCTAACTTCTGGTACATATCATGAGTTTTACCTCTCTTTTGCAATGAGAATTATACTAACACTTACTTTTTCAAAACTCAGCTCCAACTATTCCTCAGGTGAGGAAGCCTTCTAAGAGAGCCTTCTCCCTCTGCCAGTGCCTCCTTCCACCTTTATGTGCTTCTCCGCATGGAAGATCTCTGTGTTATATTGTCTCCTCCTCGGAAGTTTTGGCTGTTCTGAAATGTATTTTGTATTTCATTTGCTACATGGGAACCTCATCAAGGAAAGGGATTTCACCCGTTTTTAATTGTGTTTGGGGTTGCTCCTATAATGCATCAGAAAAGTGTTCTTACTCCTGGAAGTATTCAACAAAGGGTACCAACGGTCTGACATTTAGCCACTGTTTGAAAGATCTTTACCAGGGGTGCGTGGGTGGCTCGGTTGGTTGAGCACTGGACTCTTGATCTCAACTCAGGTCACGTTGTCACAGTTCATGAGCTCGAGCCCTGAGCGGGGCTCTATGCTGACCATGCAAGGCCTGCTTGGGATTCTCTCTCCCTCTCTCTCTGCCCCTCCCCTGGTTGCACACACACTCTCTCTCAAAACTAAACCTAAATAAACTTAAAACCAAAAAAAGAAAGATCTTTATCATTTCAAAGTGGGCTTCCCCTTACTCTCCCTGTACTTCTTCAGTATGCTAAAAAAAATGGCCACCTTTTTTCACCACTAGCTCCTAGCACTCAGTTTACAAAACTATTTGAAATACTTTATTCATACTCTAAAGCCATTTAGGCCAGCATATACTTCAAAGCATGATTTTCAAACTCAAAAAAAATTATAACTATTTTTCAAAATCTTACATGGAATCATCATTGTATAAAAGAAATCGAAGAGTTTTGTCCGGTGGAAAGATATTGGGGGTGGGAGGTGGGAGCAAGTGTAGCCTGCTTTCCTGCTTGCCCTCTACCTCCGCTCCTGAATCCCCCTTCAGAAGCCTTGAGAATCACCTGAAACTCTCTCTCCCGGGAAGTGACTTCTGAATCCCATTCCCACCAACTACTTAAGAGCTGGCCACCTAATCAGATTCACGCATGCACGGTACGTTGCTGTTTTACCTCTACAAGGTGACACTTGGCTCTGATCTTCCAGGAATGCTGATTAGTTCATGTTGATTTATTCACATTAGCATTATGTTAATGTTATTGATATTTTCAAGGACTGTAAGATATCTTAGCAATTTCTCTCAAGAATGATAAGAGAAAGAATGAGTTGACTCGGTCACCCCAAGTTTTAAAGGTAGAACCAGTCAAGGTCCTTTCAAAATGTCATACGTTGACCCAACATACCAGGTTCCCTGGAAATATTTCAAAATAGTAATGGCTAAGAGTTTATGCTCTGTGTGTGTCCTTAAGAACAGCACTTCAAAGCAAGTACTTCATTCTCCGTTTACAGTTTCAGAAACTGAGATTCAGAGAAGTCAAATAACTTTGCTGAGGTCACACAGCTGGAAAATGGCCATACTGGGGTCTGCACCCAAGCCAATCTATCTCCAAGACATATGTTCTTTCTAGAGTTCACACCAAGGAGGATCCGTTGCCCTCAGAAGAAGTATGCTATAAATCCATATTTATCTCTTACTTGTCAAGTTACTTAACCTCCCAACGCCTCAGTTTCCTTACCTGTGAAACCAGGACAGTAACACCTATCACAGACACCACAGTGAAAAGGAAATGAGTTAATACATGTCTACTGCTTGGCGAAGGCCCTGAGATAAAGTACATATTCTAAACCATTATTATTACTTATTAATACATTTGAGTGGTAAGTTAGACTTTCCTCAATCATTCTGCACTACACTTGTTTTACGTGGAGTCATATCTGGAGAAATTTTAGCCTCTGCAAAAGATCAGGACAAGTTGCGAACTGAAACAAGTTACCTCAGAGACTTGCTTTGTGTACACTTAAGACCTATACATTCCTACCGAATTAGTTTCATGCTTAGAAAATATCAAGAGGTCACTGAGTTCATCTTCAAGCTGTGGCCTGGTCCCTTCTGAAATTATTCACTTCAGTTTGAAATACCTCCAGAGAAAGAGATTTTATAGCTTCCTGTGGTAATTGATTCAAATGTCAGACACGGATAGACCCAAAGTCATGAGCACAGTGCCTCATGTTTCACTTTGGGCTCGAGGTCAGGAATACATAAAATGTAGTCTAGAATTTCCTACAGAGACCCGTGCTATTTTACAAAGGTTTCTGGAACTTTAGCTGATATCCTTCCTTCCAGATTCACACTTCATGCGTTCTTCCTTCCATCTTTCCTTGGAACCAATGAATATCTCAATTAAAAAACAAAACAAAACAAAACTGTATTATCTGTTTATGGAAAAAATGTTTATTTTCCTTATAGGACTGCAGAATTTAGTAAGGAGGCAATGCACTGCAAACTGAGCTCTGGTAATAGAGCAAGCTGGGGCCAGGGGCAGTGAGTAGTTTAACTGGTTGTAGTGAGTGCCTCAGAAGATGTTTAGACTGGAAATAAGGAGAAACAGATTCTATACAAGCCTTCTTTTATTTACTGCATATCTGCTCTCAGGCAAACCCAGCATAAAAAGGGTATGATGACAACGACCCTGTTTATACTGCAGGCATGCTGTGACAATCAAGTGCGACCACGTTAAGTGCATCAGTGACTATGTAACAGGTGGTTCCCAGGGGAAGACATTTGATGCCACCCAAGTTCATATCTCTGACCCACAATGATGATAGGCATGATGACAGGCATGATGAGAGGCACCAGCAACTTTCTGAGTTATTTCCGCCCCCTGCAGAATGGGGTTTGCTTTGATGTGTGTTCCTCCTGGTGGCTCTCTGGGTAAGTGCTTTCAGAGACACAGAGGCGGAACTCAGTCAACTGGGCAGAATTTGACCCTGGAATTCCCAGTGTCACAAAGCCAGTTTCCCCCTGAAACCTGGCGTCAATTGGTGCACAATGCAGCCAACTTTCCTGGCGGCTGCCACAAGCACTGGTGTGAAGGAAGCGTTCTTGAATTGGTCTAGGGTGGGGTAAAGCCTGTCTTTTTCACAGGGGCCCCTAGCTCCGAGGTAGGGTGTGCACTCCATGGCAGTCCATCTAGAATATTCAACCGTTGCCACCCTCTTTATTGTGGCACAAGAGTGGGGCTGTTTTCCTTTTCTTCTGAAGGTAGAAACATGTTGTCAAACATTCTTCCCTGGGCCCCAAGTGAGACCCACAAAATCTTCATCTTTTCTCCACTGTATGGGCTCTACCACATGCTCTGCCCTTCTCCAGGAAAAACAGGCCTTTCTCCTGTGTCCCTGGACACAAGCTTCTCCTGTCTCCCCTCCCATCCTTCTCCTCCTTTACCAGCGTTGTCCCCTAGTTCACTCGTAACCTGTAGATTTCTACCCTCCCTGACCCAAACCTGTACCTCTACAATCAAACTTAAACTGTGGCTTGTTTCCTGCCATCATTATCGCAATTTAAAAACCATCCTGAAGCTGGACACTGTGTGCAGCTGGGTAAAACAAGTCACATTATTTTTCTATATCTTAGACTTGAAAAAATGCAAGCTCAAGAATCAGGAGTAGAGAGAAAAGGCTGAATGGTTGATAATAGACAAAATGTGTCAAGGGTTTACTGTATGCCAGGCATCCAAAAACAGTTTTAACCATTTTTATTTTATTTATTTATCATTTACTCCTCCATATAGGCCAATGAATTAGGTATTGTTCTTATTAGCTGTAATCATTCAACAAATGATTACACTGAGCCTCTGAGAGGTTATATCATACCTGCTACAGAGTCAGGCAGAGCCAGGATTCAAACCCTTACACTGCACTGCCCTTGTGAAATAATTACGCGGTGGCCTTTTACTCTTTCCTGACAGTTTTGTATATGCATGAGGAAACAGCGACTCTGAATTATTACAGATACAAGATAAATCAAGATAAGGCCTTATAATCCCAAGGGGAAAATGAAATTAAAGATCTTCCTTAGGATCAAGGAAAAACTAAGGTTTAGTTAAATAGCAATTAGTGATAGCCAAATTAGCAACCAATATTCTTTATATCTTGTTCTCCATTGTATTTGCCCCCCAAAAGTATTTGAGGCTGATAGATGATTTATATCATTTTAGTAGAAGTGTGCAATTGGCTGCACTGTATGTATGGGTAAAAATAGCCCATTATCTAAGCCTGCTACTACTATTAATAAGGAGTTAAGGCTCTCAAGGAAATAGCAAAAATCACATGACTGTTTTACCATCCTGACGTGTCTCAGATCTCTGTATCCATCTAGGATATCATGAGTAAGTTTTTCTTATAGATAACAATGTCACACACAACTCAACCTTTCTAAGTGCTTGCAAGAGCCTAGGCCCAGAAGCCCCAAACCTCACTTCCTCCCAGAAGATGTCCACCTCCCCTAAGCCAGACCTCCTCAGCCTTCATTCACAGCCCTTTTATATAAGCCTGCTACTAGTTAATAGGAGCTTTCAGGCAGTGACACAGTGGCAATCACATCAGCGTACTCTTCAATACATCTTTTAAAGTAGGCCATAGCTCTTGGAATAGAAATGTCATTAGCAGGATCCCCACAACCACCCTCCCCCAGATTGATTTCACGAAATATGGAGAGAAAATACAGCAAGGATAATATTTTTGTTTCTGCTCATGAATCTCTATTTATAAACACACATACCTTTTAATTTCTAAACAACGAAGTAACGAGAACCCTTTCATTAGAAGGATGAGAGACTGGCATTGATAAAAATGCCTCCATTAATAACATGGATTAATGGCCGGCAGCAATACTTGGGGTCCTCCCTCCCTTGTGTTTACATTTACAGACTTGAAATTAGTAGTATCATTAAGAGGCCTCATTTGCAGGCTGGCAGCAGGTTGCCCCACCAGAAGTATGAGTGATGATTAGTTCATCTGAAGAGGGGGATGTTTATTGCTCACAGTTGGGAAGCTCAACCGTCAAAACAGCATGCGGCTTTTGCAAAAAAAGAAAGGGTGCATTCGTGTTGCTTTTCTCTTCAAAGCCCATCTTCCAAATGGGGGTTATGGAGGAGGAAGTGTATGCTTTTATCCAAATGATCATTGCTGTCAAACAACCTAGTATAAAATAATTTCCACTGTGCACTGAATCATTGAGTCTGTCATTTCCATTTATTTCCCTAGAATCACTGCTCATGGCTTTTCTCTTTCCAAGAAAAGGTTAGTAATGTCTTTATTCTCTCACTCAAATTAATTTAACACATATTTACTGACTATTTACTATGAGCCACATCAGGCCACCAGGATACAAAGGTAAATTAGACATTGTCCTAATCTTTAAAATCTTACACTAGGTAAAAAGCTGAAAGTTCTTCCTTTAAGATCAGAAACACGACCATGATGCTCACTCTCAGCACTTCCATTCAATATATTATTAGAACACCTAGCCACAGCAATCAGACAAGAAAAGAAAGAAAAGACATCCGAATTAGAAAAGAAGAAGTAAAGTTGTCACTATTTGCAGATGACATGATACTATGAACAGGAAACCTTAAAGACTCTACCAAAAACTATCAGAAGTAAAAATGAATTTAGTCAAGTTGCAGAATACAAATTAACATGCATAAATCTATTGAGTTTCTACATACTAATAATAATCCGCGAGAAAAGTAAATAGGAAAACAATTCCATTTATAATTGCAGCAAAAAGAAAAAAAAAATACGTGGGAATAAATTTAACCAAGAAGGTGAAAGCCCTGTAGACTGCAAAGTATAGACACTAATGAAAGAAAATGGGAAAATGAATCTTGTTAAAATGTCCATACTACCCAAAGAAATCTACAGGTTCAAGACAATCCCTATCAAAATACCAATGGCACTTTTTATAGAACTAGAATAATCCTAAAATTTGTATGGAACCACAAAAGATCCCCCATAGCAAAAGCGATATTGAGAAAGAACAAAGCTGAAGGTATCATGCTCCCTTATTTCAAACCCCAGTACAAAATATGGTAATCAAAACATATGGTACTGGCACAAAAACGGACACATAGATCAACAGAACAGAAGAGGGAGTCCAGAAATAAACCCACACTTGTACAGTCATTAATCTTCAACAAAGGAGGCAAGAACACACAATGGGGAAAAGACAGTCTCTTCAATAAGTGGTGCTGGGAAAACTGGACAATAACAAGCAAAAGAATGAAATGAGACCATACGCAAAAATAAATTCAAAATGGACTCAACACTTAAATGTAAGACCAGAAACCATGAAAGCCCTAGAAGAACACATGGGCAGGAAGCTCTTGGATATCATTCTTAGCAATATTTTTCTGGATCTGTCTTCTCAGGCAAGAGACATAAAAGCAACTGAACAACTGGTGCACACAACACTAAAAAGTTTTTGCACTGTGAAGGAATCCATCAACAAAATGAAAAAGCAACCTGCTGAATGGGAGAAAATATGTGCAAATGATATAACCAATAAGAGGTTAATACCCAACATATATAAAGAACTCACATAATACAATATCAAAAAAAATCTAATTTAAAAATGGGCAGAGGACCTGAATAGACATTTTTCCAAAGAAGATATACAGATGACCAACAGATATGTGAAAAGATGCTCATCATCATTAATCATGGACATAATGCAAATCACACCATAATGAAGTATCACCTCACAGCTGTCAGAATGACTAGACTAAAAAGGACAAGAAATAACAACTGTCGGCAAGGATGTGGAGAAAAGAGAGCCCTTGTGCACTGTTAGGAGGAGTGAAAAATGGTGTACTCTATATAGTCTGTCTGTCTATCTATCTACCTACCTATCTATACAATGGAATATTACTCAGCTATAAAAGGGGATGAGATTTTGCCATTTGAAGCAACGTGGATGGACCTAGAGTGTATCATGCTGCGCAAAATAAGATAGTCACAGAGAGACAAATAGCATGATTTCACTTATATGTGGAATCTGAAAAACAAAACAAACGAATAAAGAGAAACAGACTCACAGATACAGAAAACAATCTGGTGGCTGCCAGAGGGCAGAGGGAAGGGGATTGGGGGAAAGGGGGAAATAGATGAAGGAGATTAAAAGGTACAAACTTCCAGTTACAAAAGAAATAAGACACAAGGATATAATGTGTGGCACAGGGAAAATAGTTAATATGCAATAACTTTGTGTGGTGACAGATGGTAGATATATGTAGCATGGTGATCACTTCGTAATATACATAAATATTGAATCACTGTGTTGTACACCTGAAACTTAATATGTCAACCTTCAATTTAAAACATTCTTTTTAATTTTAAAATCTCACACTGGAGTAAGGGAGAGAGAGATTTAGAGAGGAGTTGCATTAACAAAGCTATCTAACACATAGAGAGAAGGAACGAACAAGCAAGTGATCACCCTACTTGGGTGGGTCAAGCAAGGCTTCAGAAGGGAGATGTCTGAGCCAATCACCGATGTGCACCTGGTATACTTCCAGAAAAGAAATGCATTCCTGCTGCAGCAGCAGCAACCAGCACCAATGCCCAGAGATCTGCTGTAACTAGTTCAGTGCGGTATGTGTGCAGAAAAAATGAGGTGACGGTGGAGTAGTTGGCAAGGACAAAGCAATGGAAGGGCATATTAAAGAGTTAATATTCGATCTTGTAAGCAATGAATGGCCACAAACTGATTTGAGTTTTAGAAGACTCATCATGTTGCCATTAGAGAGTGGACGGGAACAAGGGTGGTAGGGTGATGGTTAGAAGCTTATTGTAAGTGTCCAGGCGAGGGGAGGTGAGGGTGTGAACCATGGCAGTAGCAGAGGGGTAAAGAAGAAAGGGCGAATGTTTAAGACTTAGAAACAGAATAAAAAGGAAAGCGTCAGGGATGAGCATCCAGTTTCAAGCTTGGGTTCTTTGAGAAAGGGGATATAGAATCCAGTAGGTTCAGAGAGAAAGGCAATGAGTTCATCCTCTCCGTAACAGCAATAGCTAAGGTATAAGAAATATTCTTCTTCACCCCTTAATCTGTTACTGGGTACAATTTATGCTTCCATGTATTTTAAAGCACTAATTCTAAAAACCTTAAAAAATACTTCAAGTATTTCAGAGTGAGAAAGCTTAGTAGCAATAGGTAGAATCATTAACAGAGAGATGAGGTAGGAACATTAGAATTGCATTAATGAGGGGTGTGGGGGTGGCTCAGTTGGTTAAGTGTCCGACTTCAGCTCAAGTCAAGATCTCACTGACCTGAGGCTGAGTTCTCAATGACCTGGGGCTGGGTTCGAGCCCTGTGTCCGGCTCTGTGCTGAAAACTCAGAGTCTGGAGCCTGTTTCAGATTCTGTGTCTCCCTCTCTCTCTCTGCCCCTTCCCTGCTCACACTCTGTCTCTCTCCCTTTCAAAAATAAATAAATATTTAAAAATTAAAAAAAAAAAAAAAAAGGAATTGCATTGATGAGATAGGACTGTTTGCCTAGAGCGAACACAGGAGATGCAAAACTCTGATCAGACAAGAATCCTGCCGGAAGCAGAGGTGTGACACCGTTACTCATGCATGGGGACAAATCATCTTAGACATCATAAAGCCAAAGAATTTGATTAGGAATGTTTGGGATCAGTGACTGGGTTAAAAGAACAGAAAAGGGAAGCACAAGGACAGAATAATGTCACCTGATAAGGGGGCATGGAGCACTTGGGTTCGGATTGATAAAAATAAGTGAGCGAGTCAGGTGATTCTTTCTGGTTTGGTAATAGCAGTGATTGGGTAAATGAAAAAATAGAAGAGGTTGATACAGAAAGAGAGAGAGAGAGAGAGAGAGAAACCCACTAAATAAGAAAGGATGACGGAAGAGGCACAGGATAACAGAATTGTCAGAGTAAAATATTGGGGTCATAGATAAGGGCAACTTCCTATATATAAAGGCCAATTTTAAACTTAGCAGTGGATAAGACATTTTAAAGGGCAAATCAGAGTAGAGACAGAAACGATGAGCCGCCTCAGTCCGAATATTACAAGAACTCTACCGCAGATGAGAGCATTTTACGGCAAAGAGCAGTGAAATCCAGACGCTAAGTGCTGGCCAACGCAATAATGAGCGTTACTGTAGAATGATTATGGCTAAAAGAGGAAAGTCGACTAATTTGGACTTAATTCCCAACATTTGAGGTAAAAATACAAAAAGAAAGAGAAAAGTGGAAAAAATTTGAATTTAAGGAACAGAAAGAATCCTCTGATTCGCTGCTGGTAAATAATGGACAAATGGAAATGGGCCAAATCTGATTCTAGAGTCAGTCCCTAATGAACCTATTAAAAACCATTGTGGGCAAGTAATACAAGTACAGAGGCCCAGATGACTCTCTCCCATGTCACTTGTTTATGAAGTCAAACTGTAATAGACACAATTCTGTGGGATGAGAATTTTCAAAAGAGTTTCATTCTGCAAGCTAATTGCATGTAATATTCATGTGTGAGTTTGTTTTAAATATATATTTGCATACACACACGAATACCTCAGTCTATGCATATATGTATGAGACTATATGAAGACTCACAGCCCCAGAAAAAAACATCTGAAAAATTCGACTCTGTCAATTCGGTTTCAGCAGCTGTGTAGCATGAAAAGCAAAGAGCTGTATCCCCAGAGGGACAAGCTTGGGCTTCAAAGGCCAAAAAGAAAACAAGAATTCATGGCACAATGGATTCCTAAAGCAGTATAGATAGGTAAGTGACAGCTTACTTGGGAGAATGGGTATCCCACCTGGTGAGACCGGGAGGGGGACTTGGAGCTCACCTCAACAGGTGTTCATTTTGCACTTACTCTGTGCAAGGCTGTCTGCCAAGTGCATCAGGTTCATAGAGAGTCAGATGGACTCACATTCATTGGTCCCTTGTACCAGTCTCCTCCCTTCCCCTATATTATCACCACTTATATTTGACGATGTGTTCAATAGATACTCTAGCTAGCAAATATAATCCATGAAGCTACAAATTCAATACAATTTAATCTAGGACCAAAATGGGAAATTACTTTGATTTAAATATTGGTATTTCCAGGCTTTGGTCCCACACTGCTGTTTTATGGTTTAGGCATACGAATTCTTTCCCAATCAAGCCCATAAATGCCTCAATCTTTGGCAACCCCAAGCACAAGGTCAAAACAGCCCTTCAATGTGTAATTAAAGGAAAATCTCTATTACTTGGGAATTTTAAATAATATAATAATAATAATAATAATAATAATAGTGATAGTCATAATAACAGGCTCCTGGTATTGACTGTCAACTAAAACAACCTTGAGGGGCTTTTAATCTCATGCTATTATTTCAAGTATAAAGCAATAGGGATTATTCTTACCAAGAGACAATAACAAGCTACAAGTTTGGGGTGGTGGCTTTTAATCACTAATGAAATGGCAAAAACTTAACATTTTCCTAATGTTAATCTGCCAGGAAAATGACTAGAAAACAATGTACGAGGCAGCTTTAAAAGCAGAATGTTTGTCCTAGACAAGAGCAGGGAAGGAACAAGATCATTAGACAACAACAGTGAGGGCTGCCTGTTAATGAGGCGTATGTAAAAATTTTCCTAGCTGATTGGCTGACATTTTTCTTGCCAATGATGCTAATATTCACCTTGCAAAGTGAAGTCATTTTACAACATCAGAACAGAGAATTAACTCTGAAACATCCAAGATTTTTCATACTACTGAACAATCTATCGTTTATTTATTTCTTTTGTTTTACATTTATTTATTTTTGAGAGACAGAGAGAGACAGAGCACAAGTGGGGGAGGGGCAGAGATAGAAGGAGACACAGAATCCGAAGCAGGCTCCAGGCTCTGAGCTGTCAGCACAGAGCCCCACGCGGGGCTCAAACTCACAAACTGTGAGATCATGACCTGAGCCAAAGTCGGACGCTTAACCGACTGAGCCACCCAGGCGCCCCTGAACAATGTATTGTTTAAATGGAAACATACTGACCTATTATGTGCCAAACTTGATAGAACAAGAGTCCCGAAACCTTCTAACTGGTCCTCTGGGCTGCCTGAGAGGTATTACAGGGTAGAAGTTGTATCAGTTTCTGGTCCTCCAGTGCCTGATCAAAACCCTAATGTCAAATGTGAACAGACAAGCCCAATGAGTCTTTTAAAATTTTAACTGGCTGGTTGTTCAGTTACTTTTTTCTAACTAGCTAAAATACATATTTTTTAATCTTTTTAAAATTCGAATGAGTTGCCAGGTAAAATATAGGACGGCCATTTAAATTTTAATATCAGACAGCAATGAATATTTTTTTCAGTATATCTCAACACTGCATGGGATATACTTCCATTTAAAAAAGTATTTGCTGCTCTTCTGAAATTCAAGTTTAACTGAGCATCCTGTATTTTATTTGTAAAATCTGTTACAGATGAGCTTGCAATGATATAAGGGAAATCATCAGGGTAGGAGGCAAAAAGGAACCAAAACCAAAGATCTGAATGATTGACATATAGTAGATGTTTCCCATGTTTTTGTTCCTTCCTCCTTTCCTCTTTCCTATCTATTTTTGCTCCTCTGCTAGGTGTTAAAGGAATACCAAGAGGTTTATTTTCCTGTCCTCAGTGAGCATCAACCAAAAGCAAAGTCATATAAGAAAATATGGCATATGCTCGTGCCAAAGAGGAAACTAGGAGCAACTTCCTACAGAAATAGAGAGCAAATCTAGTTACATGCGTGTTCTTTTTTAAAAATGTTATTTATTTTGAAAGAGAAACAAAGAAACAGAGAGCACAAGCAGGGGAGGGGCAGAGAGAGAGAATCCCAAGCAAGCTCTGTGCCGTCAGTGGAGAGCTCAGTGTGGGGCTTGATCCCATGCACCATGAGATCACGACTTCAGCTGAAATCAAGAGCCAGACATTTGGGGCACCTGGGTGGCTCAGTCAGTTAAGTGTCCAACTTCGGCTCAGGTCATGATCTCATAGTTTGTGGGTTCTAGTCCCACATCGGGCTCTGTGCTGACAGCTCAGAGCCTGGAGCCTGCTTCAGATTCTGTGTCTCCCTCTCTCTCTGCCCCTCCCTTGCTCACACTCTGTCTTTCTCTCTCTCTCTCTTTCTCTGTCTCTCTCTCTCTCTCTCTCAAAAATAAATTAACATTAAAAAATTAAAAAAAAAAAAAGAGCCAGACATTTAACAGACTGAGCCACCCAGGTACCCCAGGACCAAAATCTTCTATAATCTACATAGATTATTTTTTCCAAAGTAAGATCAGCAATGATTTCTCTAATGTTGTGCCTATGCTATGCCACTCCGAACATGGAGTTTAACTTCAAATGCTTTGATATTAGTCCACTTACTGTGAAGAGGCATATTTTAAACATTCTTTTCCTAACAATGAAAATACATGCACACTACAGAAAACGAAACTTTAAATACATCTCACGCCCATTAGAATGGCTACTATATATTTTAAAAAAGAAGAAGAACAACAAAGATAGCAACTGTTGTTTAGGATGCAGAGAAAGTGGGATCCCTTTTGCACTGTTAACGGGAATGTACAATGATGCAGCCAGGATGGAAGACAATATGGCGGTTCCTCAAAAAAATTAAAAATAGAATTACCACATGATCCAGCAATTCCATTCTGGGCATATGTCCAAAATAATTGAAAACAGGATCTTCAAGAGATATCTGTACACTCATGTTCACAGCAGCATTGTTTACAATAGCCAAAAGATGGAAGCAACCTGTGTCCCCCAATAGATAAATGGACAAGCAAAATGCGGTACCTACATATAATGGAATATTATTTGGCCATGAAGTAAAGGAAATTCTGAGCTGTATGACAACATGGATGAACCCTGAGGATGTTATATTAAGCGAAATAAGCCAGTCACAAAAACCCAAATACCGGGTGATTCCACTTAGATGAGGTACTGAGAGTAGTTAAATTATAGAGACAGAAAAGAGACTAGAGTCCATGGCATGGACTAGAGGGGGAAGGTGGGGATGGACAGTTATTGTTTAGTGGGTGTAGAATTTCAATTTTGCAAGATGAAAAGAATTCTGGAGAGGGTTGCACAACAATGTGAATGTACTTAACACTACTAAACTGTATGCTTGAAAAAGGTTCAGACAGCAAAATGTACATTTTGTATATTTTACCACAATCAAAAATAAATCCATGATAAAAATGTTTAAGGATAAATACAGGAATATTTCACGATATATTCTTTCTTGCATTAATTTTTAGGTTCCACTTCTCTCTTTTTAAAATCTCTTTTGAAAAGGATATAGCCTTTAAAAAGGATAAGTTCTGTCTCCCCAACATAACTCTAATTTCCACAGGATCATGGTCTGGATCCCATGATTTTGGGTACACAGCAGACTTATAATCATCTTCGGTAGTTAACTGAAATGAAATTAACATAATAATGTTTGGCTAATCTTCTTTTGAGCCTCAAACATTAATACTCTCTACATGAGCTGAGCATGATCAGCAGGCAAAGGAGAAACTCTATCCTGCAGGAACATCTATTCTAAAAGACAGAAAAGCCTGAACAAAAGGAACTCTATTTAATTCTCTTAATGAAGTACCCAGAGGACTACTGGCACTTCATAAACCCCCCACCTCCAAGGCCTTCAAGGGCTGAATGATTCAGTATCCAGATACTCTACACCTTTGCTCATGCTCCCCCCACCCCATACAAATCATCTGCTCTTGTTAAGCTGGACTATTCATTGTTCAAATTTGCAACACTGCTTCTGAACCTCTGTTCACACTATTTATTTCTCCTGCTTAGTATTCTTTTACCGCAGTCCAACGATGCCGACATCTCAGTCCCTGTAGGAAGAGATTCCTCATGAATAGCCTTTGGCAACTGCCATCTTTGCTGTTGGTGCTACCATCTGTAATTCTCACTTGCTGGGATTTTTTAAAAGTCTATTACGCATGTATTATCCTTTCTCAATGAGATCTAGTCACCAGTTCGAAACTCTATATCTGCTTGTCTCCTTGACTTTTCCACTTGACCATCTCAAAGTTACCCCAATATCAAAATACCCCAAACTGAACTCAAGACTATCCCAATATCAGAGCCTTTTCCAGTCTTGATGAATGGCCCCTACTACACAAGCCAGAAATCTATGACTCATCTTCATTGCCTTCTCTCCTCCCATCCTCCACATGCACCTATCTCAGAATTCTGTTAATGTTATCCCTTAAATATCTCTGCATTCACTAGCTTCTTGCTGCCTCTACCACTGACCTAGACTAGCACAGATGTAATGGGTTTGACTGTTATTTAGGAATGATAAGGCCAACTGATCAGAAGACAATGCCATTGAAAAGGCAGTTTAGGGGCGCCTGGGTGGCGCAGTCGGTTAAGCATCCGACTTCAGCCAGGTCACGATCTCGCGGCCCGTGAGTTCGAGCCCCCCGTCAGGCTCTGGGCTGATGGCTCAGAGCCTGGAGCCTGTTTCCGATTCTGTGTCTCCCTCTCTCTCTGCCCCTCCCCCGTTCATGCTCTGTCTCTCTCTGTCCCAAAAATAAATAAACGTTGAAAAAAAAATTAAAAAAAAAAGAAAAGGCAGTTTATTCTACTCACAATTCCTAAGGGAGGAAGTGCATGTCACAGCGGGGGGGGGGGGGTGCATCCCCGGATTCACAGGGGTCTGTGAGGAGGCAGAGAGGCAGGGAGGAACTGTGGGCAAGAATCTTTATTGAGGTCTTCATGGGAAGGAATGGGCAAGGCTGGGTAAACCAGTTTAGGATTGGCTGGTTTGAATAATTTCAGTGGGCTCTGGGGAATAGGGGCTGTCCCTAGTTGTCTGCTATCTGGCCCTGGTTCGAGCAGGTGAATAGTGGTCCAGCCTGTGAAAGCCCAATAAAGGAGATGGTTGGTGATGAGGACTTAGTCAGCTATTCCAGAAGAGGAAATGACTGGCCTCCAGCCAAGGCCTCAAAACAGAGTCAAGACAGTATTTAAACAACTGTATTACAAGCATCTCACCTGGGCTGGGTTTTATTTTTTTTCTTTCTTTCTTTTTTTTTTTAAACCATTCTTTTTTTTTTTTAATGTTTATTCATTTTTTGAGAAAGAGATACAGCATGAGTGGGGGAGGGGCAAAGAGAGAGAGACACAGAATCCGAGGCAGGCTTCAGGCTCTGAGCTGTCAGCACAGAGCCCGGTGCGGGGCTCAAACTCACAAATCATGAGATCATGATGTGAGCTGAAGTCAGACGCTCAACCCACTAAGCCAGCCGCTCAACCCACTAAGCCAGCCAGGTGCCCCATCACCTGGGCTGTTTATTTCAGTAGCTTCATAATGATCTCTGTCAGTCACGATCTTCTACCTGTAACTCCTTCTCTCTCTCTCCTAGAAGCCTTCGGTTTTCCTATTTCCTTAGAATAAAGACAGAATTTGCTAATATAGCTTCTGAACCCCTGAATACTCTGGTCCCTGTTTATTTCTCAGGTTCAGTTGCACTTTGCTTCCTGTAACTATATATTCATTCTTGTCTACTTGTATATACAATCTCTCATTTGTTCCACAAAAAGGTACTTCCTGCTGAGAATATAGCACTTGCAAGAATTCTGATGGACATCTTAAATTAAAACCATTTACAGGATTTATCTTTATTTGGCAAATTATGTAATGTTATTTAACTTTGATTAATCAGATGGTGCTATCCATTAGACGTATTTATCTGCACCATTAATATAAACCCTGAAGTTAAAAGGGCTGAATTTATTTCCACATAAAGAGTAGCTTTCAGATAGACATCTTAAATCTGGTTGTTGAGTCTTCCAATGAAAATGTTCTATTCAGACAATCCTTGTTTCAGGGAACTTTATGAGCTAACATAGCCACAAATTTTGCTTTAGAATGTGCCCGACAATTCCATCAGACTCATAAACATCCTCAAGATCTAATGGTAACATGTTAAAAACTCATTTAGAAAATCATTTCAAGATGAAATTTTTCCTACCGCATTTAGATTGCAGAAATAGGATATGAGAATGTGTTTTAATTTCTCTTTCAATGATGCATTATCATCATTTTAAATAAAAAATGTTTTTGAGGTAGGAAGTAAGTTTATTTGATCCTCGGATTTGTCATAATTTCCCTGACTTGAATTTTTTTTTAAGTTTATTTCTTTTGAGAGAGAGAGAGAGAGAGAGTGTGTGTGTGTGTAAGCAAGCAGGGGAGGGGCAGAGAGAGAGGCAGAATCCCAAGCAGGCTCCACACTGTCAAGTGCTGAACCAAATGCGGGGCTCAAACTCACTGAGCTACCCAGGCACCCGCCCCCCAACTTGAAACTGTTTCTTCGTTTTGTAGGTGGCGCATCAGACATAAGTGATTTGACCTCCCTCCTCTCTCTCCTAACACGAATCTGTGTTCAGCTATTTCCCTAGAACTTACGGAGCACTTTCTATATGGCAGACACTACAGCAGGCCCTAAGGATCAAACGGTAGACAGGACAGAAGATAGTCCTGTCACTGGGAAGGTCACAGTCCGAAGAAGTAACCAGCCATTACGCAGTCATAACCCAGCATGTGACCTACCCTGTGGGAGATGAGTGTGGTGTGCTATAAAAGCATGTAGGAAAAGGAATAACTTGAACCCACGGATCGCAGAACGCTTTCTGGAGGAAGCGGCATCTAAACTACAGCATAAAACAATCAGCCAGAGGGACATTCCAGTGAAATTTCAATTTAAATAGAAAGAGCGCTGACTGAAAGTCTAACTATACGCATTCTGGCTATGCCCAATTCCTTCACTAACCTCTGTCATCCTGAGGAAGTCACCTCAACTTCCAAGGCCTCACCCCAAATCTATAAACTAGGGGATGGCACTTGATAAACTCCTTCCAGGTCGGGATTCTCGTTATCGGTGTCTGAGCCTTCCTAGTCTGGGTCTCCATTATCTCTTGTCTCTTGCCCGCCTAACTCCCCTCAACGCCAATCCATCCTGCACACTGTCACCAGATTTAGCTTCCTAAAGCACTGCTTTATGCCAGTTCTCTGCCTCCCGAGTATTATCCCTCAAGATAACATCGCATCTCACCTCCGTTACCAGTCCCACCTTATCTCCCCAGGATGAGCCCTCCACCCTGAGCAGGTTACAATGCATACCCGATGCTGGGATCCCTCTTAGCTGCTCCTCCCTGCTAAAGAGCCCTCGGCCTCCTCTCCGCTCTGATCATTTCTTCTATGGCCCAGGAAGCTCGTACTTTCTAGCCTTCTCTGTGAAACCTCCCCAGGTCACTCCAGCCTTCCCTGTCTCCTCTCTCTCTGAACATTTACCACGCCACTTATCTGAAATCCCCTTTTGATCACCCAACACTGCAATCTGTGTTATTTTTATTTACCTAATGATACTGTGGAATTTTTTAGCTCTTAAATCCTTTTATTTATCTCCCCTCCTTACCTCCTTCCATGGTAGTATTAAGCCCATACTACGTACTGAACTGAATAAAAAAAAAAAAAAAAAAAAAAAAAAAGAGAGAGACATAGATTTTTACCTACTTCCCAAAAGGCACGTGTGCTAGTCCTAGAATAAGAAAGAAAACATTCCTACCTCTTCGGTCTACCTCTCTCATTCCTTTCCAAGGACCAGACATCGTTCAGCTAGCAGACACAGCCCAGTGGAAAAAGCCCTGGACTGGAAGCCCAGAATTCCAAGCTCAGTTTGTGGCTCAGCTGGTCCCCCGCTGGCTAACTCTAGCCTCATTTTTCAGTCTCTCTGTGCCACAGTTTTCTCACCTACAAAATGGAGGAGATTGGTCCAGATAGTATTTAAAGTCCCTTTTCAGTCTCAGATTTGTGGGGACACACAGATAAGCAGAGGGGTACCTGGTTACACGGGGAGGCACTCCTCAATGTAAGGGAGTCTGAGACAAGAGAGGAGATGAATTAGATTACAGATTCAATTAAAAAAAAAAGAGTGCGTAAAACCGTTGTGCGGGTGAGGCAACAGCCTATCGTCTGAACACTTCATCTCTTTAGGGAGACAGCTCACAACACCAGTCAACCATCAAGCAATTCAAACTTTCATTCTTTCTTAGAGCCTTACAAACACAGATCTGGGGTCTTGAGGTGGCTGGACACTTTTCAAGCCCTTGGAACGGCTCTATCAAATGATGAAACTGTATTATAAGACTTAGGGAACCATCACCCGACTGTATTTGCAGAGTGCAAAGGTTTTATTTTGTTTTGGTTGTTGTTCTTGTTTGCTCGTGTTTTAATGCTTCGTGAGAATGGATTTCAAACTTTCTATCTTGGAATCATTGATCTGGATGCAACATTAGCCTGGAGCAGGAAAGGGACGCAATAAAAACGAACCCAACATTTCAGGGACATCTCGGGAACACCTGGACATGCCTCATGGATGCCTAAGACATCAGTGATACTCCCACAAGAGTTACCTGCATGGAGGTAACAGGCAAAGAAATTCAGGGCACAGTTTCTCAAAAGTACTTATTTCTGTTACAAAAATTATATAGATATATTTGTTTATTATTTTCAGATAGGTAGCACCCAGCATGTAACCAAATACATTCCTTCCTTCCCCCTCTTCCTTCCTTTTCTTCCTCTATTTTTGTTTAGCACTCTTTTTATTAATGAGGAAAGGGAAATGTGACCTCTCTCTTGGAGATGTCTCTCCTTTTAGACTTACTGGCTTTTTAATTCCTCTCTCTGGCTTATTTAACATCTCTGAGCCTTGATTTATTCAGCAATTAATAATGTAGGCAAGGTATCTTAGCAGGATAGGATCTTTTATTGATTTATTTATTCATACTGACCTCATTCCAAAAGCAATTTAAAGAGAATACTTGGCAAATAGTAGGTGCTGAATAAATGTTAGTTTTCTTCTCTTTTCTCTATTTAAATTACCCCTGGTTTTCTTGAGAGGGAAGGATTAACTGAAAATCAAGAGGAGTTTAGGAATAGAGGCTATGGACGTAAAATATTAGTAAGTGATAATGGCCAATCTTTTTTAAAAAGCTTCCGCATCTGAAAGAATGACACTCTTTCACAAGACACAGGACATCTAGAAGTGGAAACAGGAGGCTATCCAAGGAAAGCAGGGACAAAGGCAAGCGTCTGTCTACGATAAAAGAAGTTATAGGCGGGAGGATGTTTTTGTGACTAGAGCAGGTGTTCCCCTGAGAGCTCAGCAGCCCAAAGCCAAAATACAGGGTTTTATTATAATTACATTTGAAATTTATACAGCCTTTGTACACTGAAAACACCAACCAACTCTTCATCATGCCGGCTTCACAGCCGTCCTGAAAGATTTTACCAGCTGCGATTTTCCAGAAGTGACTATGATGCACTGGAAATCAAGTGACTATGAAGCTGAAGTTGGTATGCTGGGTAAAGCATACCAACTTCACCTCTCTGGACTCGGTTTCTCTATCTATAATATGGGCTAGCTGAAATCCCCTTCCAGTTCTAAAATCCCACAATTCTACCTTCCCAGCCATGGAAAGTGGGTAACTTCACCAAACCTCCCATAGTACCCAGCTAAGCAAGGTGTTGTATCCTCCCCCTTTGTTCTCTGAATTTTATGTCTCCTTATAAAGTTTTTCACATTAAACAAGCAAAGTGTTAGAAGACTGAGCATTCTTTCTCCAATCCCTAATCATTTGCAATTTTAGGTTCGCTCTATCATTACAGATACATACATTCATAATCGTAAAACTTTATCAAAAACTTACCTAGCATGCCAGTTCACATCATTAACAATTCTGACTTTGCCACAATTAGTATTCCTTTTCCTCATCACATCATCATGAATTAAAGTCATAATCTATAAATAGAGGGTGTACAATTTCAAATAAAAACTCAATTGCACTTAAAGTCTTCTGTAAATAGAGCCAGTAAATTCAGGAGAGAAGGACTGGGTCAAGACTGTGAAAAGGGCTGTCGGTGCAGACACAAATTCATTCTCCCATTTTTGGACACCTTCCTGTACCCACTTTAGTCATGAAAGTTATATCTTACATTATCCATGCCAGGGAATTTCTCTTTCAAAAGTGATTTGATGCCTTCCCCAAATTGCATATGATTTGCCTTAAATCAGTAAGATTTACCCACTGTGATAAGTTAGCAGTCCTCCCTGGCAGGTAAATTGAGGTCAAATAAAAAGAAACGTGGGGTGCCTGGGTAGCTCAGTTGTTTAAGTGTCCAACCTTGACCTCAACTCAGGTCATGATCTCATGATTCACAGGATCAAGCTCCATGTTGGGCCTTTTGCACTGACAGCACGGAGCCTGCTTTGGATTCTCTCTCTCCCTCACCCTCTGCCCCTTCCCTGCTTGCTTGCTCTCTCTCTCTCTCTCAAACTAAATAAACTTAAAATAAAAAAGAAATGTCACTTAGAATGAGATCACAGCAGAAAATCACCTCTTAGTACCCCCTGAGTTCAGTTGTGATTTTTAATTAGCCCAAACAATAAACAAAAAATGCTTATACATACAGATAAACATAACATAGTACACATGTAGTATCGTATCTTTTAAAATAAACTTAGGGGCGCCTGGGTGGCTCGGTCGGTTAAGCGTCCGACTTCGGCTCAGGTCATGATCTCATGGTCCGTGAGTTCGAGCCCCGCGTCAGGCTCTGTGCTGACAGCTCAGAGCCTGGAGCCTGCTTCAGATTCTGTGTCTCCCTCTCTCTCTGCCCCTCCCCTGTTCATGCTCTGTCTCTCTCTGTCTCAGAAATAAATAAACATTAAAAAAATTTTTTTTAATGAAATAAACTTAGATTTTTTTTCAAATCAGTATAAATTTATATAAATTTTATGAATGTATATTTTGATAAATAAAATGTATCTTCCAAATACCAATTAAATAGAGATATCAGCTCTAATGATTTTGAAACGTTTACTTGCTACATTATTAATGGGAAATCTGGGCCAATTCCCATGTATTTCAACTAATGCCAAAAGATATAAAATGATTCCATTTATAATTCAAAGCCTGGAGTCACTGCAAGTAAAACAGTTTTACTGTTAAATATTGCAAATCATTAGTGCTATCAGCATATATGTCTTTGGAGAATAGCCTCATATCCTAACACAGACGAACCTCCATTTATTGCAAGCGTAAGAGTAAGTAAAACATGCCACACTAGCAGAACGCATCTTAGCCCTCCAAGGATACTACCCTCCTTGTTAAAGTTTCCCTTGATAAATATGAAAAGTAACAGACAACTAAGACGCTATTAGCTTAGAGTTCATGTCTCAAGGATCAAACGTGGGGGGCTTTTTCTTCTGATTTGGAGAAATCTCAAAGTAACCATGAAAGAGTTCTTTATATGAATACCAGGAAAGGAGATTTTAAATTTTTTTATGTTTTCTTCATTTATTTTTGAGAGAGAGAGAGAGAGAGAAAGACAGTGCAAGCAGGGGAGGGACAGAGAGAGAGGGAGACACAGAATCTGAAGACAGGCTCCTGGCTCTGAGCTAGCTGTCAGCACAGAACCCGACGCGGGGCTCGAACTCACGAACTGTGAGATTATGACCTGAGCCAAAGTTGGAGGCTTAACCGACTGAGCCACCCAGGCGCCCCTGGAAAAGAAGATTTTAAATCTTACAGGTTGCTGTGGAGCTCGTGTACATTGAAGATACTCAAATACTTCAGTAAATATCCCCATATCTTTCTGATGGAGGCAAGTTGTGATTTGTTCCGTTTTGTTTTGTTTTTTCCTTAACACTTTATCATTACCTGTCAGCAGCCAGTGATGCATTTGATATTTGGCTTCATTCCTAGACCACACATAGAAGCCGTCCCCAAAATGAATTATTGAGTAACTGGCAGTGTGAACTATTTGAGCTTCAATTTTGAAATTTATCTTTTTTTTTTCTTTTTTCCTCCTTACATAATCAAGAGCTCAAGTATCTGGGGAAGCCATTTTAACAACTCTGCTCTTAAGTAATAATTAAAGCTGCTGCCACACAGAGGTTTTATGTCTTTATAAACGTCAGCCCAATTCTAACAAATCCGAGTTTCTTTCAGCAGCTCTAACACCACATCTTGGAAGAAATAAACTTCTGAAACGTCTTTTTGCCATCCAGACATTTATAAATCACGGGCCAAAGTTAAGACCGAAGTGCGTACCTTTCCCTGATACCTGAGCCTACAGTGACCGGCAGGCATTCTAGCAGCAGAACTCTGCCCGAATCACTGACGCTGACGGCAGACAAGATGCTGAAAAGACGGAAGTATCTGCAGTTTGATTACCTTAATTCTGTAAGAATATAATTTGAGAATTCATGAATATGATCGGTTCCTGTCATTAGAGGGTTTAAGTTTATTTATTTTGAGAGAGAGAGAGAGAGAGTGTGAGTGTGCGTCAGTAGGGCAGGGGCAGAGAGGTAGAGAAGAATCCAGAAGCAGGCTCCTCACTGCCAGCATGGAGCCTGACGTGGGGTTCAAACTCATGGACCGTGAGATCATGACCTGAGTGGAAACCAAGAGTCGGACACCTAACCGACCGAGCAACCCAGGTGATCCTAGAGTGGTTTTGTTGTTGTTGTTGTTGTTGTTGTTGTTGTTGTTGTTGTTGTTTTTAATACACTTACAAATGTATCTCTTTTTTTCTAAATAGACACTAAAAATAAGTTATTTGGGGGGTTCACAAAATCACTAAAATATGTCTTGCTCTGCTAGGAATAATAATAATGGGTCTTTGGGGGTTGACAGGCATGGGGGACAAATAAGGTGAGACAGAATCCAGGAAACAGAGATTTCTTGAGCACTTGCTGTAGGTCAGATGCTGTACCTTGGGAATATAAATATAAATAAGATACAAGTTGCACCCTT
The DNA here is from genome assembly GCF_018350175.1 of Felis catus. NCBI lineage: Eukaryota > Metazoa > Chordata > Mammalia > Carnivora > Felidae > Felis > Felis catus. Next base: position 91,909,475 of record NC_058374.1, read on the forward strand.
CATGTGCCATCTTGTGAGGGAACAGATAAGCAGATCGTATTGAAATGAAAAAGTGTCACAAGATAAACAGCACAGAAGAGAGACACTCATTCTGGACAGGTGGGGCAAGGGGTGGCCAGGAAAGACCTCCTAGGGAGGAAAGGAAGTGCATGACACAACAAGCAAAACCATAATGGTCAGAGGAAAGCAGAGAAGTTTAGGGTGACTGGTCATAACATGTGGAGATGAGAATGATGGGAAATGGGTTTGGAAACAAGCCAGTTTATGGGGGGGGGGAGCCTTGAATGACTCAGCAGGGAGCCTCGATCTGATCCTGGGAGCACTGGGAACCACTGATAAATTTGAAACAGACAAATTCAGATTAACATTTTATACTGGTTATTCTCGGAGTGACGTGAAGGAGGGCTTTGGGGGAACCAGCATTTAGGAAGCAGCTATGCCCCACCAGGTTCTTTACTTTTAGTATCACTGAATCCTCACAAGAATCCTAGACATCATTATCTCCATGTCACGGCAGAGGACGGGAGACCAAGAGAAGTTAAATGCTTTGGCAAGATCACGCAGGTGGTAAGTGGTAAGACTGGAATTAAAATGCTGCCCGATACGCAATCCCCAGTTTTCCCAACGACATCAACATGTTGCACAAAATACAAAAGGAAACAGAACAATCTAGGTGCAGCCTAAGCATAAATACAGGGTACTGTTACAAGTTAAAACAGAAGTTATAGTGTTGATGCCAGAGGGGAATCTGTGAAATGAGCCCCGGGACAGGAATGTTACTATCCATACTACCCAATAAGGCAGATAACGGAGAGACTCCCAAATGCTTTCACTATGGACTTCGTTTCCCATGATCCTCCCTCCCTCCCTCCCTCCCTTCCTTCCTTCCTTTCAAATCTACACCTTTATTTATTTACTTTTCAGTTAGTTTAAACCCCTGAGGGATACAGCATCACACGGATTATGCGGCCAATGGCTTTAGCAGGAAGGTTGCTTTGGAATTTGTTTGGCATGAACCATGCCACTGTTTCCATGAGCACAAGTTACTTTTTCCCAGAGTACTCTGGTTTTGTTCGGTTTGCCACCAGGAGTCACTGTGTTGTTCTTTGCTTTGTACACATGAGCACATCTTTTGCCTAGATAGAATTCAGTTTTATCTCGAGCATAAACTCCTTCAATTTTAAAAAGAGCTGTGTTAAAACAAAACAAAACAAAACAAAACAAAACAAAACAAAACAAAACAAAACAAAACAAAACAAAACAAAACAAAACAAAAAAAAGAGCTGTGTGCTCCCTCTGGTTCCAGAGACCCTGCTTATAGCCAGCAAAAATGGCTCCGGACCACACCCTCCCAGACATCTTTGTCATTTTAGGAGTCCTGTTCCTAGTAGGCCCCACTTATTTGGACCCAAAGTTCAGCAGCAGCAGCTCCCCTCCCCCATGGCACTTTATTCTGAGAAATTACTTATTCTTAAAACACAGTGTCAACCTTTGTCAACATCATCCCTATTTGAAGTGATGTCTTCTGTCTATTCTTCCTCTCCCATCTGCTTTTTTTTGGGGGGGGAGGGGGTGTTGAGGGCAGAAGGGGGATCTGGGGAGAAACTACATTGGCAACAAATATCCCAAACTATGTTACTACATCATTAAGGCTGAGTCGGAGACATTAGGTTTTACCAGCTCCTACTGCACACGTAAGATGCGTTATTAACTGGTCAGGTGTCACAAGTCACTTTCAAGTCATCTCTAGCTTCTGGAAATGAAACTGCTCTCTAAGCAAACTGATTTAAAAACACATCCTTAAGAGTGTTAGTTACATCTGGAATCAGGCAGGGGGCAAACACACATCTCTGCATTGTTTGTTTGTTCTCTGCCTGTGTTGACACTTCGGGGATTCAATATCCCCACTTTATAGGTGAGAAAACTAAGGGTCATGAAGAGAAATGAGAACTGCACTCCCACGGCGTTTGTGAATGTCGGACTTGGGGTCTTTATTTTTTTTTTAATTTTTTTAACGTTTATTTATTTTTGAGACACAGAGAGACAGAGCGTGAACAGGGGAGGGGCAGAGAGAGAGGGAGACACAGAATCTGAAACGGGCTCCAGGCTCTGAGCTGTCAGCACAGAGCCTGACGCGGGGCTCGAACTCACAGACCGTGAGATCATGACCTGAGCCGAAGTCGGACGCTTAACCAACTGAGCCACCCAGGTGCCCCGGACTTGGGGTCTTTGAATCCAAGTCTGTTGACTCATATCATTTACTACTTTAACTTCATGCTTCGGAAAGAAAAATTAATAATATATTTTCACAGGTCAATGCACTTAGAGAAACCAGCAGGAAATTAGAGGAAGAAGCAATCACTGTCACATACTTCTAAAAGAATATTCTAGATTATATTCCAAAACCAGAAGAAAGGAAGCCTGTTGTTCTCATTTTCCCAATACTAACTATAAATACATAAATAACACAGTGTGGGGAAGACATGGGCAGAACTATCTAGAATCTGCTACAGAGTGGGTCCTGGGGAACAGTAGCTCCATAAAACCCTCCTCTGTTGTTCCAATAGTCTGAGAAACACTAAATATTTTATTCTCTTCATGCAGATTCTTGATGTACTCTGGCACAAAAGGGTAGGTTTTGCAATGTAAAGGAGGCTGTTTAACTTTATTTAACTCAGAGTGTCTCAAAATAATGAAAGTGAAACAACACCATGTTTGAATCTCAGTGATTGGAGGTATCAGCAAGTTTTAAAACATTGCTAGATTCAACGCCATCAGAATGATTAAGCCACAAGCCACAAACAAAGGTTTCATATGATTTCCATTTAATATCATTCTCCACCTAAAAATAACAATGCCTGCTTACTATGCGCTAGGTGTTCTGCTGGGCCAGTGGTCACAAGGCAGCTGAAACCAGCATGTCAATCACAACGAACCTGTCTGGTAAGTAGCAGCTTCAAGTGTGGCATTCAGAAGTACTAGGGAGCTAGGCCTAGTCTCCGAGAGAGAGAAAGTGCCATGATTGATTTGTAGGATCTGTCACAGACGCGGGAACTGAAGACTGAAGGCACGTGTACCTCACATTTTTCATACATGAACTAGGCACTGAAGATACATAAATGAGTGAAATGTGGTTCCTGATTTCAAGGGGCTCATCTGGGGGCGGGAGGAGGGCGAGGCTCATATAATTTCAACATCGTGAGACAAGGGCAAAAATAGGAGGCCCTAACAGAAAGAGGAGACAAACAGTGATCAGAGGAGCTAGCTTCAAAGATCAGAGGGTACTCGACCGGAGTCTTGAAGGACACGCCCGAGTTCATCACGTGTGCAGAGAGGTGGCATTACAGGTTAATAGCACAGCATGCTCAGGGGGCTGTCACTAACAAAGCTTGGCTGGAGCAGGGAAGTATGGAAAAGACACTTATCACCTTTTCTTTGATTTTATTTTCCAAGGCAACCCTCCCAACAATCTTCATTATGTTTTTTGTTTGTTTAAGTACCATTTCAGTACCATTTAGTTATTTACATTGGAAAAGGAATGCATGTTCCGTTTAACTGAATAATATGGCTAGTAGAGGATTACTATATACACGAGAGATCATTTTGATTCTAATTTTCACAATGGCCCGTGTGCTACTCTTGACTAAAACAAAGGCCAACACATTTTATAATATAGATGACATTCGTATTGCTTCTTTGTGATAATTTGCTAGCACCCCATGACACATTACGTTAACTCTGAGCTTTGTATGTTTAAGAAGTTAAGGTAAATATGAATTGACTTTATGACATACTCCAGAACTAGTCTTAAAAATATAAGCATAGGGGCGCCTGGGTGGCTCAGTCGGTTAGGCGGCCGACTTCGGCTCAGGTCACGATCTCGCGGTCCGTGAGTTCGAGCCCCACGTCAGGCTCTGTGCTGACAGCTCAGAGCCTGGAGCCTGTTTCAGATTCTGTGTCTCCCTCTCTCTGACCCTCCCCCGTTCATGCCCTGTCTCTCTTTGTCTCAAAAATAAACATTAAAAAAAAATTTAAAAAAATATATATAAGCATAAAAAAGGGGTCCGTGGGTGGATCAGTCGGTTAAGCGTCCGACTTTGGCTCAGGTCATGAACTCAGGGTTCGTGAGTTCGAGACCCCACATCGGGCTCTGTGCTGGCTGCTTGGAGCCTGGAGCCCGCTTCAGATTCTGTGACTCTCTCTCTCTCTGCCCCTCCCCCACTCACGTTCTGTCTCTCAAAAATGAATAAATGTTAAAAAATATACATGTATGCATAAAATACTCTTAAAAATCCCTCAAGTTCATTTGTTTTCTTTGGTATCTTTTTCCTCTTTTGCATATCGTAACTACTATAGCTTATTAGGTAACAATGTCTACTGTTTTTCCAGACAACACTTCATTGTCTTATGGAGACAGGTGAGGGCAAAATGACATGGTTAAGAGGCCGCTTTAGAAAAGTGGAGACAGTAACCAGACAAAATTCTTAGCAGGCTTCTCTCAGAGATGCCGTCACCTCACCTTTCTCCTTTTTACATTTAAAATAAAATACTCTACTCCAAGAAGACACGGAGTCGAAGCAAGATTGAGAATGAAACATGAGCTAGTGGCGTGGATGAGCATTTGAGGGCGGTTCCAATGAAATGGAGGAAAAGCTCACCCTTGGACAAAAAGATAGCATTAAGCCAGTGTCTTTTTTGTTGTTGGTTATATAGAAATTTTGGCATATCAAAGTTATTCTTTTAAAGAATGAGGCAATGGTGCTCCTTGACAAATCATCACTATAGCCATCATGGCTGACCATTTTGACCTAGTCGCTACTCCCAATCCCTGTGAATTTGTACACGCGCTTTTTCCCCCTAACAACTTCTACAACATCCCACGCCACTTTGTTTTTGGGAATATGAGCCATATTTGGAATATGCATTCACCACTGTTAGCCAAAGATAGAAGCAAAACCATTTTTGACTCTAGGGTACTAAATGCTACAAATTGCCTGGAAATAACAAGACGGGGCTTGAAAGATCAGGCTAAATATTCCCAGCACTTTCTGAAAAATACCAATATTAGCCATCAAAGGCCTGTAGGGCAGTTAGTTCCTTTAGCATCATTTCTTGACTTGTAGGTTCTTCACAAGAGGCAGGTGTTATTTTTGCCAACTATGTATGTATGTTTCTAAACCGTGATTCAAATTTAATATTCAGTTTTGCTTACAGGTGGATATAATATGTGAAATAATAAATGATAATACAAAAGGATAAAAGGCCCTGAAGGAAATAATTTTCTCAGACTCAACCACAATCCTCCCACCTACAGTGACAAAAAATAGATATAATTTCCTTATCTTATTGAGATGTCTAATTCCATTCTCTGTGGGAGACTCATCAATGAACTTAGATAAAACAGCCAGGCTCATATAAGTGTAGGTAATTAAAACCATATTAATCCCTGAGAATGGTTTTGAAGAGATGAGTGTCAGTCTGGGGCAATTCCTAAAAACCGTGCTCTGTGGCCTCTGCAGGGCTCAGTGTTACCACCATCCGGACGACTGCTGACTTACAAGCAGTACCTGACTGGTTGTGGGAGAGAATACCCAGATTCTTACCTCTCCTGAGCTCAGCAAATATAATCCCATTCTGTTACAAATTCTCCATCTAAAAGTCCCCTAGGGCCGCCCATCTGCAGTCAGCCCCTTCCTCCTCCTGATGGCAGGGCTGCACTGGATCTCCAGACATCCCGGTAGAGGAACCGAGATGACCCACGTGCAAGGTATTAGGTGACCACCACACTCATTGGGGAAATCACTCTTAAGTGCTTAACTTATAAACTTTCCAAAATTACCTTTTAATGCAAGGTCCTCAGATCCTTGGTCTGGAAAGCAACACCTTCCTTTGTTATCTATAACAGGGATTACACAGATAGCTCATTTACTGAAAAAGCCTGGGCTTCTAAGATATAGTTTATTGAAAAAGCTTGGGCTTTGGAGCCTGGAAGAGCTGGGTTCAAGTGTTAGCTCATCGTTGACTGGCTGTTGAATGACTTTTCATAGTTACCTCTTCCAGGACAGCAATTTCCATCTCTCAGAGTTGTTATAAAGATTAAATGTGAGGGGCACCTGGGTGGTTCAGCTGGTGAAGCACCCGACTCTTGATTTCAGCTCCGGTCATGATCTCACGATGCATGACTTCGAGCTCTGCATTGACAGTGTGGAGCCTGCTTGGGATTCTCTCTCTGCCCCTCTCCCACTTGTGCACGCTCTCTTTCCCCCCTCCCTCCCTCTTTCTCTCTCTCTAAAGTGAATGAATAAACTTAACCAAAACAAAAGATTAAATGTGAACCTCAGCCCAACGCCTATCAAACACACACTTGCAACTAGGACATACCTGTTAGCACCTACATTGCTGTATTGGCTTCGTTGTTTACGATTATTTGTTTAACATGCCGCTTATCCCCTGATGGCCAGTATCCTGACTTGGCCATCTCTGCAACCCAAGCCCAGGATGAATTGCTTGACACATTGTAGGCTCTCAACATCTGCTGTACATTCAAAGAAGAAGCACTTATTTTTTTTTATATGAAATTTATTGTCAAATTGGTTTCCATACAACACCCAGTGCTCATCCCCAAAAATGCCCTCTTCAATACCCATCACCCACCCTCCCCTCCCTTCCACCCCCCATCAACCCTGAGCTAAGAGGAAGCACTTAATAGTCAATGTTTCTCAAACTTTGATGTGCATATGATTCATCTGGGAATCTTGTTAAAAAACAATTCGGATTCATTACATCTAGGGTAAGCCCTAAGACACTGCATTTCTGACAAGCACCCAAGTAGACCCATGCTTCTAGGACACACTGAGAGTAATGGGTGCTAGTTTCCTTTTGTTTCCTTCCTTTTTGGCCACAATACTCCATGAAGTGAGCTGTTTGTGAGCAACTCTTTGAGGGCTGTTACCCTTAGCCCAACCACATCCCTTCCTCAAATCAAACACAGGGCAGGGGCACCCAGGATGATATTAGTATGGGGATTATTTGCTGATGTATCTCTACCCTATTGGCACAAGCTTTTAAGTGAACTCTAATGTTAATAATCAGAAAGATTAAAAGCTCCTTAAGGAACAATGAACAGTTTTATTTTATTTGTATCACGAAATACTACATAATAATGTGCCAGTACAAGACACAAATTTACAAATCGCAGACACTTGTGTTTCAAAAACGTGTCATACTGTCTACTGTAATGTTAACAGAATGCGTGTTTATAAATATAGATATGGTAGAAATGCACACAGCCACATTTACAAAAAAAAAAAAAAGCTGTCATCTAGTTACTTCACAGTGCCATCTGCTGGACAGCTGCTAAACAGCAGAAAAATGCAGGAAACCCGTTGGGAATAATAGCATGAAATTTTTTTGCAGTTTTTCAAAAAGATTTATGCAAACTTAGGCAACTTCCTATAGTTCGGCACTGGTTTATTTGAAGAGAATATTGTATAGTGTCTATGCCCTTTCTGCTTAGAAAAGTAGAACAGTTTTATAAAGATAAGCATATTGATGCAGGACTAAAAGCTCAACACAGATATTCCATACCAGCCACGGAGGAAAAAAAAAAAAGAAAAGAAACTGTTTCTTTCTCCCAAGAAAAAACCTGGTATCTTGGACACTAATGGAGTTCACATGACTCTTAATCCATAAAATATTAGTGCACAATACTTTGCAGCATCTCTTGCAAACAAACAAAAAATAGATATAGCTAAGTAGAAAATACAAATTCCTAATCTCATTCACTTCTGAACACGGGTTCCTCTTGAACCCTAAAATTAGTCATAATTCTTTAGTGCAAATGGCAAGAGCAGAATAAGTGAGAAAAATGTACGGCTTATGTAAGACCTTCCTAGCACTCTTCCTTCAAGGAAAATGCAACTTGCTCTATCACAGAGGTGGTATAATTCTGACAATAATTTAACAACTTCCTACCTGAATATGCACTCAGTCCAGTTGCAAGAGCTGATCACTTACGTCTTGGGCAGTCATAGATTTTAAAGAATTAAGCAGATGTGCACGTTTAACTAGACATTTTAATGAAGAATGATTAGTGCTATGAAATATCTACTTTGGGATGTTAAAAAATATATATGTAACCAGGCCCTTTTAAGCAATTTTCTATGGCGGATCTCAAAGGATAGTGCTATCGTGCCGGCTTTCACTCAATGACCCTTAGAATGGCTCTACGGAGGTTTTCTAAGGTTCAGGAGTGAAAAGTATGAATAAAATATGGATCAATAAAATACCTTACACGTACTTTAGAGAACATTAAGTGAATTGCCTGAGGTCACTAAGTCCTAATGGTGAGGGAAAAAACAACCTGGGACTCCCGGAACCCGCTTAAAAATCCTAAAGCACAGCCTTCCGTGGCATACTTCTTGGGGGACAATCCCATAATTAATTTAAATGGCTTTCTGGGGCATATTAATTATGTATGCTATCTGTACGCCAGGCCACTCTGAAAGCAGAAAATGTCTTCCCTGCTAGTCATAAATGGATTGCTTTCCTCTTAGTGATACCGAGGTGCACTGCAAGGCTCTTGGAAGGAAAAAGCTGCCATGCCAATAGGGCCAGGAACACAGGTGGGGCACAGATTTCTCATCCGCCTGTCTTATCTCATCTTGGAGGATCCCCTCAGTGGCCCAAGAGAGCTGACCTTTCCTTCCAACTGTGAAGCCTCACTGAACCCTACCCACAGGCCCTCATCACCCTCCATGGGGCGGGGGGGGGGGGGGGGGGGGGGGGGGGGGAGTCCCAGCTGTAAATCTGCATGGGCTAGAAGCAGTGCCTGAGGGGCCCAGCCCTGCTGGAAAGGGCCCTGCGCGCCATCTCCACAAATGATAAGGGTAGCATTTCTCCCCTCTTCTGGGTCCACAAGAACTTCAAATATGCTGCAGTTTCGGGGGGAGCTAAACCGGAGTTTTGTGAGGAAACACTTACACGGTCAGATGATGGAAATTAAAATAGGAGGTACTAAGATTGAAATACCAAAACAAAGCAAACACCTCTAGAGTTGGTTAGGAAGAGGATCCTTGATGGCGAGACGGCACCTGGTCGGCTCAGGAAAAGAAGAATGTTCTTTGATTACACGTGCTGCAGTCTAGAACCAAAATGTGACTCTAACCACTTGAACTGAAACCAGAGCCGACTGAAATTCTATTTCTCTTCTCCCCTTTTCTAGCCAAATTAAATTACTGACTGTTCCCTAAAGTACACCTGCAATTGTGAGCCCGACTGCAATTGTTCCTGGCATCCGTCCAAATGGCAAATATTTACCAAGGCCAACTATGTGTCACCTAGGTGGTAAGCATATGGTGATGCATACTCTAGTCATCCCTCCTCATGTGCAAGGACATCATTCCAAGACCCCCCAGTGGATGCCCAAAATCGCAGATAGTACCAAACTCTGTATATATCAGGGCTTTTTTTCCCCCAGACATACAAACCGAGGCAGCCTAATTCATACATGAGACACAGTAAGAGATTAAAATAACTAATATCAAAATAAAACAATTATAACAATACTGCGATAAAGATTATGGGAATGTGGGTTCTCTCAAAATATCTTACTGCAGCGTATGCTCCCCTTCCTCTAAGGATGCGAGGCGAACGATGTAGCGTTAGGCTACTGCTGACCTTCCCACAACATGTCAGAAGAAGGATCATCTGCTTCCCGACTGTGGTTGACTCGGTAACTGAAACCACAGGAAAGTGAAACCGCAGATGGGGGGGGAAGTGCTGTCCAAGGATAAATGAGTCCCTGTTCTTGTGCTGTTGACTTCTAGTAGGGCGAGACAGACAGTAAGTAAACAAACCAATAACTGTATAGGAGGGATTAAGCACTTACAGGAAGAGAGATAAGCCAGGTTAGGAGCCAGAGTGACAAGGCAGGTTTGTTTAAGTCATCAGGGAAAGCATTTCTGATAAGGTGACATCTGAACAGAGGTCCGGAGGAAGCGAGGACAGACAGGTATATTGATATGGAGGAAGTGCATTCCGGCAGAGGGAAAAGCAAGGGTGAGAGGCTTTTGCTTGGCATGTTCAGGGAACAATGAGGAACCCCACTGACACACCAGCGGGAAGACCATATCACACGGCGCTCCTCAAACACTCTGTGATAGAGAACCACTTCTCTGTTCTTCACAATCCACTGCAGATCAATTATTAAAAAAATAAATAAAAATAAATGTCACAGTAACATCTACTGCTCTGAAAGCTTCTAGATTGATCTCCTCAGAGACCCCTGGCCCTTCTCAGACCAGCGGCAACCCAGGGGCCACACTGAACAGCACTGAGATGGGGTCAGGGAGGCCAGGGCCAGCCTTGTGAATTTCATTCTGAGGGCACTGCACCACCAGAAGAAGAGAGACCTTTGATCCTTTGGACTGAAATGCTCTTCCCTCACCACCTTGGGCAAGATCTTGCTCAGTTACATGAACTATATTCACTATTTACAGAGAATCTTTCAGCCAGCAGCCCTCCAAGCACTCCACATTCTTGCATCCTGACCTGATCTCAGGGCTCCTCCTCCACTCCCACTGAAAGCAACCGCTGTCAGTGAAAATCTTTCTCTTTTTGTGGTATAGTCTTCATGGCATCCATCTACACTATATTATGGTTTTTTGAGTACATGTCACATCTCTCCAGTCTGTAAACTCCTAGATATCGGAGACTATTTCATAAATCTTATACTTATTATGCTAACCTGACACTCAATACATGCTCTTGAATTGAGTTCTAAACTAGATCTATAAAGATCGGTCATCAATAATATGATATGAGTATATAAAACAGTTATTTAAAGGCCTGTTTATAGCATTTGGGGAAAGTGCTGACATTTTTCAAGCTCCCTGTTACTCTACAGATCAAATCCAGAAAATTATTACTGGATAAAACTTTTGTAGTTGTAATCTTTTGTCTATAGCATATTTCTTGAAAAACATGGCCCATTGGCTGGAACTTGTTACAATTTTAGTGCTATATAGATCTCTTTTCTAATGAAATATGTTCTAATGCAAGTTTGACCTGTAAAACTGAAGAATTCCAAGCCTCCCTGAAAAAATCAGTAACCAAGAAACAGCACTGTTTGTATATGTCCCAGACCTACAGTTAATTTTCAAATCGGAAGTAATGATCTGCTATGTTAAATGAGTAAGAGAATAATTAAACATCTGGATTAGGGAACTGTAAGATAAAAACCCAGCAGCAAGTTGAAAATTTAGCTTTCAATGTTTTAGCCCAGAGAAGCATGGAAAGAAGATTATTGCTCTAAAATCCAACATGAAAAAGTTCATGGTGATTCTAACTTTAGTTTTACTAGCAGAAACACATTTTTGGCTGCACAATCTTCAGTGTTTGTGTCTTTGGACTGAATCATGATTTGGGATGAGATTCTCAGCTAAAAACAAAACAAAGCAGAACACTGTTTTCTAATCACAGAATGACATTATTCTTCTCAAAATGAGAACGTTCTCCTCTACAAAAGAGGAAAATCTCTTAAGAGTAGGTAGGCAGTAAGAAGGACTACCTAAATAGAGCAGGAGGGCTTTGCTATAGCTTTATTGCATGGACAGAAATAAGCTCATTTCTAGCTGCCAAGGCACCTTCTTAATTTGACACATATGGTTTAAAAGGTCTTAGTCCTTTCAGGCTGCTATAATAAAACACCATGAATTGGGTGGCCTATAAACAATAAAAATTTATTTCTCACAGTTTTGGAGACTACAAAGCCTAAGATTAAGGCACAGGCAGACTTGGTGTCTACAAAGATCCCACTTCCTGGTTGATAAATGGCATCTTTTTTCTGTGTCCTCACATGGCAGAAGGGATGAGGGATCTCTCTGGGGCCTCATTTATTAGGGTGCTGATCACACATATGAAGGCTCCACCTAATGAGTTAATTACATACCAAAGTCCCCACCTCTTAATACCATTACCTTGGGGGTTAGGATTTCAACATGCGAATTTTGGGAATTCACAAGCATTCAATCCACAGCAGTCAGTAATACAATCTATTCATTACCCATCATTCATCCATCCTGTGCATTCTGATGCACATCTCTCTGTTGATCTATCATCCATCCATCTGCCCACCCATCCACTCACCCACATAGATCTCTCTCTATATATCTATGTATCAATCAATTTCTCTCTCCCTTTTGTAAACTTGAGTGAAATAAAAATATTTTTTCCTCAAAATTGCAAGATTTAAAACTAAGCACTAGGCATATCTTTATGGTTATCTTCTTTTATTCCTGGTTAATCATCCTCCTTCAGCAATTTTCCTTTTTCTACCTTTGTCCCCAACCCACTTTTCTCCATTTCCTAATTTAATCCTTTTCTTCTCTATGTAACTCTGCATCTCTTTCTGTCAATCTGCAGAAGAAAATTTACATGACTCATAACTTTTGCTCAGGGGTCTATGTAAAGCAAGAAAAGAACAAAGAACCAAGGCCTTCCTTTGCCTGGTATTCTCTCTGGACCCCCTCCTGGGCTTATGACTTTACTTGCTACTCCCAACAGACTTCTCACTCAGTGGCTTTTGTGCTGATATTTTGCCCAGAGAAAACACATGAAATAACCTACAACTCTATGAAAAGCCTAAAAGAAATAAGAGAAAGACCCACTCTTAAATGATTTTAAAAATAAAAAGCAGTGACTTCATATTATGCACTGAAAAACCCATGAGCAAAATCTGATTTTCCTAAGCAAACACTGGTGAATTGATTTGATCCCATGGAAGCTTGAAGTCCTCAATATGCATCACTGTTTTCACTACACATTATAAAATATAAAGCTTAAGCACTTAGAGATTATCTTTGATGGGGTGCCTGGGTGGCTTAGTCGGTTAAGTGTCTGACTTTCGCTCAGGTCATGATCTGGCAGTACGTGAGTTCAAGCCCTGCATCAAACTCCATGCTGACAGCTCAGAGCATGGAGCCTGCTTCAGATCTGTGTCTCCCTCTTTCTCTCTCCCCCTCCCCTGCTCATGCTCTATCTCTGTCTCTCAAAAATAAGTAAATGTTAAAAAAAAATTAAAGATTATCTTTGGACAGGGCTGGAACCCACAAAGGGTAGGCAAGGAGCAAAGAGCTTTCAAACGTACGTATGTTTGTTTTTTAAACTGGTTGGTGGATACACAATGTTATTTTATTTTTTATACATCCATTATAATTATCTTGTCTACCTTCAATATATAACAAAAACAAAATTATTAAAGCCCATCCTTTGAAAAGAATTATGATTTATAATGTTATCTGTTTAGAAAATGGCAGAAACAACACTTATTTTCTGTAGGTGTACACTTTTAAATAAAAATAAATCCACCAGAAAACCACATGTGGTACTAAAGATACTTCATATGATAAAGATGCCTCACAACTTTTTGTAAAGTTGTGAAATAATGAATATAAAACCACTTAATACATTGCTTCATACACAGCATGTGTTCAGTGAAGGTCCTTGAAGTCAAATACAGACTGCTAAACAGCAAACAGAAACCTTCTATAGAAAGACATGCGGAAGTTGGTATTAACCAACACTAAATTTTCAACTCCATATGAAAAGAAAAACACGATTCTTTATTTTTTTGTTTTTTTTAAAGTAAGCTATATGCCCAACGTGGGGCTTGAACTCACTACCCTGAGATCAAGAGTCACATGCTCTACTGACTATGATTCTTTATTTTAATACAATAAAGGAATAGAAAAAATAATAGGAATAGAAAAAAGGAAGCAATGATTAGTAAAAGATGGAATAACAATAAATATCACATAATCAATCTCAGCATATGTGCAACAAAAGGCAAACCGCTTAAAAACCCAACCTGTGGTTCACTTAAACAAAGGAAACTATGGTTGTCTTAGTCCATTTCAGCTGCTATAACAAGACGCCACAGACAGGGTGGCTTGTAAACAACACAAAATTATTTCTGACAGCTTTAGAGCCTAAAAGTCCAGAAATGCTCTGGGTCTGGTGAGAGCCCTCCTCCAGGTTGCAAACTGCAGACTTCTCCATGTGTGATCACACAGTGGAAGGGGGCAAGGGAGCTCTTTAAGACAACTTTCATAAGGGCACTAATCCCATCCATAAAGGCTCCACCCTTCATGACTTAAGCACCTCCTAAAGACCCTGCCCCCCAATACCACCACCTTCGAAGTTAGGATTCCAGCATGGGAACTTTGGGGGACACCAATATTCAGACAATAGCAGTGGTACGATATGGAATTACTTAGAATTTCACATTAAATACACCTCGTTAGAAGATGGGGGGAGGGATGTTGGTTATGTTGTTGATGAGAATGATCAGGAAGTGATGTGGGGGGAACATCTGTGCTGGTAAACAGTGAAAACAACAGAAGCCACCACTGACATAGAGGACAAGGAAGGAGAGTTCCCTTTAGAAATATTATGGAAGTGAGGAAGATGAACGGTGGGGAGAGAGCTCACTGTGGCATCTTTGGGAAGCATTTTATGTGTCCCCTCAATAATCTTCTCCAACCGATGAAATGTAAATGTTATTAATCCTGTCCGTACAGATGAGGAGATTCTAGTTTTGTGAAGTAGAAAAGTTACATCAAAAGACACAAAGTTATAGCAAGGACGTAAATCCAGATATATTTGACCCAAAGCTTATAATGTTTCTACTATGCCATCCCAAGAATAGAAAAGTCTACAAAACATCATTGGGGTGAAGGAAGAGAGGGCCATCATCTATCTTAAAAAATGGTAGAACTAAAGAGTACAGAAGTTAAACAAAATTTTTGAGTCCTTATTGCAGTAGTTATTAGGAAGATCTGAAAGCTAAAATCATCTTTTGAAGCAGAGAGGTCAAACTAATGTTAAGAATACACGATGTTCTGAGTCTAATTGACACACCAGACATAAATAAATCACCAGGAGTGGTTGTAATACACTTTAGAGGTTTCAAGGAACTTCAGGATGAAACAGTGCAACACTGGGCCAAAATGTACAACTTGTCACTTATAAAATTATCCTTATGCGAGGAGTCTGGAAGCCTGCCAGCATAATTCTACTACAGAATATGGGTTCCGGAGGTCTAGATCAGGAACTTGAACTTTCATGCATGACTGGCAGGTGGACTCTCTAAGTCTGATGCTTCAGACACCCCACAGAAAGCACATCCCGCACATACCTCTTTCTACAGTTATTTATGTACATATCTTACCCCCCTAACAAGGCTTCTAGCTTTTAGCAAGGGCTATTTCTGATTCATTTTCTATGCCCTGATAGCCTGGCATACTAACCTGTACTTAATAGACACTCAATATTTGGTTGAATCTGCCCCTGCCCACATCAGGAAGCTGGGTGGACAAGTAACTGTGGTTTCTGTTGGGGAAAATACTATGCCACTGATTTACTAGAATTCTTTAAGAAACTGACATCAATTTGTAGCTAAGAACTCGTGGATATACTTTTCCAACTGAATTTTATGGTAATTGGGAGACTGCTGTGTCAAGGGAAGAAAACCGGTTCAAAACTATAAACAAGAAGGATAAGTATATAATTTCCCTAAATGAAAAGGCCCTAGCCACGAAGAGTCTGTTGCAGCTGACCTTAATTAACATGTTAAAAAATATAAATCATCTGGCTGATGAAGCTATAAAATGTTCCAGATTGCAGATAAGAAGTCAAGTTAATGAACATAAATGGCAAAGAAATCGGCAAAGAGTTGAGTGGAATGAAAAGTGACAGATGTGCTCCATTGAAGACAAGTACAAACTAATGATTAAAATACAAAAGTATCATATAAGATGACAGACTCTGAGCCATTAGTAACAATTTAGGAAAGTAATAAAGCCCCTAAACTCAGGCATTTTCTAAACACACAGACCCCAAATTTCCAAGTATTATCAGGCAGGATTTGGAAAACCAAAAGGTATTGTTTTCCTTTTGCACCAAAGCCGAATTCTGTAGCTGTGCCTAAGGACAGACATACAGAGTAGAAAAGGATCCAGAGAGATACACCTAGAGCAGGGTTCTCAATGGCAACACTGTAGGTGGATAATTCATCGTTGTGGGGTGCTGTCCAGGGCACTGCAGACTGTTCAGCATCATCCCTGCCCTCTACCCACTAGATGCCGGCAGCACACTCCCAGTTATGACAACCAAAAATATATCCAGACATTACCAAATGTCTCCTGGGGGCCAACCTGTCTGGTTTAAGAACCACTACTCTAAAGTGATCAAGAAACTCCCTGGCGACAGATAAAATCTGATAAGCATATGACAGAAATAAACATTCTGCGAGAGAGTTGGTGCAAATAGGTATATGCTTACCAAATTTCAGGACTCTGGATGTGGTTGAGGGAGGCACTTTTTTTTTTTAATGTTTATTTTTTGGAGAGAGCAAGTGAGGGAGGGGCACAGAGAGAGGGAGACAGAGAATCCTAAGCAGGCTCCAGGAGGTCAGAACTCACAAACCGTGAGATCATGACCTGAATTGAAATCAAGAGTCAGATGCTCAACTGACTGAGCCACCCAGGCTCCTCAAAGGGAGGCACTTCTTTTTTTAAAAATTTTTTTTTCAACGTTTATTTATTTTTGGGACAGAGAGAGACAGAGCATGAACGGGGGAGGGGCAGAGAGAGAGGGAGACACAGAATCGGAAACAGGCTCCAGGCTCTGAGCCATCAGCCCAGAGCCCGATGCGGGGCTCAAACTCACGGACCGCGAGATGGTGACCTGGCTGAAGTCGGACGCTTAACCGACTGCGCCACCCAGGCGCCCCAAAGGGAGGCACTTCTAAGGTGCCTTTTAAATCATAGAAGGATTAATAAACAGGATGCAGGCTTGGGAATTTCACCTTAGGAAGTGGACCCGGTTGAAAAAATTAGGTTGAAGGAATGTTTGGCAAAGCCATGTGCCAATAGACCCTACATCTTTTTTTATGTTCATCTTTTACAGGGCAATGTTGTTCCTCCACAAAACATTTCTTGGTGCAATAAAAAGCACATCTGTGTAGTCTAATACAAAGGTTTACAAATACCAGGCTGAAATTAGCTATATTCTGCAGTTCTGATTTTGAAGTATTTTTTTTCCAATTATTTCTGGGTTTCACCAAATGCACCTCGTCTAACTGCAGAAGTTATTTCTTATGTAAGGTCAGCCAAATTTGGGCATGGATAAGCACTTGAGGGGTGCCTGGGTGGCTCAGTCAGTCCAGTGCCTGACTCTTGATTTTGACGCGGGTCATGATCTCACGGGCAAGACGGAGCCCCACGCAGGGCTCTATGCTGACAGCTGACAGCATGGAACCCACGTGGCATTCTCTGTCTCCCTTTCTCTCTGCCCCCACTTGAACGCATGCGCACGCTCTCTTTCTCTCAAAATAAATAAATACACATTTAAAAATTAAAAAAGCGGGGCGCCTGGGTGGCGCAGTCGGTTAAGCGTCCGACTTCAGCCAGGTCACGATCTCGCGGTCTGTGAGTTCGAGCCCCGCGTCAGGCTCTGGGCTGATGGCTCAGAGCCTGGAACCTGTTTCCGATTCTGTGTCTCCCTCTCTCTCTGCCCCTCCCCTGTTCATGCTCTGTCTCTCTCTGTCCCAAAAATAAATAAACGTGGAAAAAAAAAATTAAAAAAAAATAAATAAAAATAAAAAAAGAAGAGCATTTGAGTTCATGCTTCTTGATAGGATTCCTGGCAAGCACTATCAGACTGGAAAGATTGCTACATGACCAACAGTATGTAAACTGGTCATAAATACTAGAATTTAAAGTCATGGGCTTTGTATGCCACCATTTCATAAACAGCCATGCCATTTCCAAAGACTATACACCAATCAGGTCTCCTTGTCACTGTGGTTTTCTGGCCTTGTCTTGCTGTGTGAAACAGTAATCTCCACTTATCTGGGATTTTGTTTTCCATGGTTTCAGTTACCCGTGGTCAACTGCGGTGTGGAATCAGATGATTCTCTTTCTTCTGTATCATCAGAAGGTCAATCAATGGTAGCCTAACACTAAGTCACAATGCCTGAGTCATTTACCTCACCTCGTCTCATCTCATCATATAGGCATTATATCACCTCACATCATCGCAAGAAGAAGGGTGAGTACGGTACAATAAATATTTTGAGAGAGACCACAATCACATAACTTTAATTACAGTATATTGTTATAATTGTTCTATTTGATCATTATTTATTGTTGTTAATCTCTCACTGTACTTAATTTATAAATGAAACTTTACCATAGGTATGGTATGTATAAGAAAAAACATAGCATATTAGGGTTCAGTACTATCCGTGGTTTCAGGCGTCCACTGAGGGTCTTGGAATGTATCCCCCACAGATAAGGAAGAACCACATTGCATTTCATATATTGCATTTCACTATATTGCATTTCACTGAGAACCTTCACTGTATAGCTTACACAGTAGTTGAGAATGTGGAATTTGCATTCAAAGCCTAGATTTTTACCATCGATGGTCTATGTGATCTTGACCATAACATAACCTTGACACTCATTTTCTCGTGTGTAAAAATGACCAACCTCTCCGCACTGAGGTGAGCATTAAAGACGCAAAAACCTTGGAAAGCTACCACTGGAATTGTTGTAAGTAGAGGAAGAAGGATTTCCTGGGAATCAGGGTCCAGAGTGCAGACTCCTAAAAAATTGGCCAGTGTTGCAGTTTCTCACCCATTTCTCTTTTTTTTTTTTTTTTTTTTTCAGACAGAATCATCTTAGGAAAACCTGTGATAATTGTTTCAGAACACTTTTCACTTTTCCCCCTAGTTAATATGTAAGTGCTATATATTCCTGGAATTCACTCAAACAGGAGCAATCACAACCACCTAGACACCGAGTGAAATTCCCATCTGTCACTACTTAGGAAAGCAGATCTAGGGGCAGGATACCTGAGTCCCCATGCCAGCACTGCAGTTATTAGCTATGTGGCCGCTTTGTGTCAGTTTCCTCAACCGTAAAATCAGAGAGTAATATTATCTACCTCATAGGGTTGTTGTAAAGATTTCAAATAACTAATACGTGTAAAGGGCTTTCAAAAGTGGCACATACTAACTATCAGGAAGTATCAGTATCATCAGCAGCATCATTATCATTATTTGTCTTCAGGATCGCACTCTGCCAAGAGACAGGAACTGGTGGGCAGGGGACCCCCATCCCCAGCCTACAGTGTAAAGATTGCAGAGTTAAGCTTATTTATTTCATCTCCTCTGATCATAAACCCCTTATCTCCATATTATGCCCGTAGGGGTTTTGCTGAGAGACTTGAAATTTAAATAAGATCGGGCAATGTTGTGCTGGAGCAGGGGATTTTTCTTGAACTATTTACACTGGTACGAAATTTAACACCTAGCCTGCTGATACACTTGAATACTCCATCCGCTGTCTAGTTTTGCCTTCTGGCACCACCAACCAGAATGATGCAATGTTCTGAGCTGTGGTCAGCAGGACTTGTGTTTATCTTCTTTTAATGTATCCCAGCTGTGCATAACTGTCATGTTTTCAAGCTACCCAGCACCTTCCAAATACTCTCAGGATGTTTCAGAAATTGGCAGCCACATGGACCTGGCTTCATCAGAGCAGAATCCAGAAAACTCAAATTCCCAGACTTCCTTGCAGCTAAGACACAAGCGCTGGGACTACATTTTGCCAACGAGTCACGTGCTCCTGACTCTTTGGTTTAAAAACAAGCAACATAAGGAAACAAGCTTTGGGAGGAGTCCATTTTGTTTGTTTTGATGGGAGCAGAGGCATCCAGTAATCAGGAGCAGCTCGCCTAGGGATTTCCTCCGGTGCTCAGTGGGCAACAGAAGTTACAGTTTGCTCATCAGGCAGGTTCTGATGCATGCTTTAGATGGTTCTCGTAAGTTCAGACTCAACTATGGTTGTATGTTTGGATTCCAGCTCTCCTCACAATTCTGTGAGCTACGTAATATTTTTATCATAAAATCCTATTCCGGTTGATCAACTGAAGTTGGTTTGTGTTGCTTTCAGCTATATCTATGAGTAAAGTAAATAACAGGAGATATATATTTAAAAATATATTTTTTGGGGGTGCCTGGGTGGCTCAGTCGGTTAAGCGTCCGACTTCAGCTCAGGTCACCATCTCGCGGTTCATGAGTTCGAGCCCCGCATCGGGCTCTGGGCTGATGGCTCAGAGCCTGGAGCCTACTTCCGATTCTGTGTCTCCCTCTCTCTCTGCCCCTCCCCCGTTCATGCTCTGTCTCTCTCTGTCCCAAAAATAAATAAACGTTAATAAATAAATAAATAAATAAATAAATAAAATAAATAAAATAAATAAAATAAAATAAAATAAAAATATATATTTTTATATATTTAAAATATAAATGTCATTTATATTTGTTATTTAAATGTTACTTAAGAATAATGTTATAAATATAAACATAATAAATGTTATTTAAAAATGGCAGTTGATACAATTATGTCGACCCTAAATGTACAAATTTCTTCTCCATATTTTTCAATAAATATTGCTTCTACAGAGACAGAAAGACTTTGTTTAGGCCTTTGCAATGGACAATAATGCTTTGCCATTGTAATGTCAAGTTTACCTTATCAATGATTTTTCTAATTATACTACAAAATAATAGTGTCTTAAAACAACATTCGTGTTGTTTAACACACAAAATTTCGTGTCTTAAAACAACAACAGTTTTGCTATGCTCACAGATACAGTGGGTCAAGAATTTGGAAAGGGCTCAGAGGAGATGTCTCCTTTCTCTTCCAAGATCTGGAGCCTCTGCTAGGAAGAACTGAAGAGTGACTCATGACTGGGAGTTGGAATCCTCTGGAGACCCCCTTTTCCTTGATCATCTCTGTTGCTTAGCCTGACCTACGCAAGGACTAGGACTACTGACTGGAGGTCTTTGCTCCCTCACAAAATACTGCCTCAGGGTAATCAGACTTGTCACATGTCAGTGGAATTATAAACAAAGGGGATGATGGTACATTGTCTTTCATGGCCCATCTTGGAAGATGCATACCCTATTGTTAATTCCAGCATACTCCATTGGCCAAAGCAGTCACGAGCCTGCCCAGAATCAAGAAGAGGAGAATTAGACTCCACCTCCTAATGGGGAAGTGGCAAAGCCACACCATAGAAGAGCATGTGGGATAAGAGGTGTTGTTGCATCCGTTTTTGGAAAATAAAATCTGCCACAGTGATGTTGGGAAAATGGATTTAGAATCTAAGTGTTGATTAAAGGATGTCTAGGAGTCACAATCAGACATTTAAACTGCTGGGGTACTTTGAGGTTTGATGTCATTTTAATACTCTTTATCTGGTATCGATCCCAAAAGGGTAAGTTGACTTTCTCAATTTTGCTATTTTTCACCCATCAGTACATAATTTGAGTGTGGAATACTTGTCTGGAAGAATCTGGTGACTACCTATATTCTGAATACTAAAATATCTAAGTAGTCCAAATTCATATATAGTTTGTGTTTTCTTCCAGCTTCTCATAAGTCCCTGGTGCTATGGTTCCTCTGCAAAACAGTTAAAGATCCCTTGAAAAATCTTGTTTTGCTTTCACAGAAATGTCATGAATATAAAGTCTTTTTGATGATAAAAAGAATTTTATGATGCTCATGTATATCCTTTAGTTTTATAGATGGAAGATGGTGTTGATAATGGCACGATAATTTATATCAGACTCACTGAGCAGATCATTGCAACTGAGTTTTTCACTGAAAAATTCAATTACATTTCTCTACATTTTAACACCACTGCCAAAGGATGCACTGAAATCTTTCCTAACTCCCTTCTAGACAAAAAAAAAAAAAAAAAAAAAAAAAATGTTCTGCCACAAAGAGTCTCTTAAGATTCTTGAAGGACATTTCTCCTTGTCAGTATGTATTCTGGGGGAGGACTATGCTGTTTCAAGATACAGGCTCATCAGTTATTCTCTCGGTAAATGTAAAAGCTTTGACTGTCTGATTGCAAAGACAACACCTGAGAGCTATTACTCTTAATGTATCAAACCTTTCCAGAAGAAAATATATCTACCATTTTTAAAATGTCATGTGTATTTGTTCCTCAAGTCTAGGGCTTAAGTCTTACCCATTGATGCCCAGTTCATACATACCTTGTCTCTATGCTACAAAGTCAAATCCATGAAGACAGGAACCATGTCTATACTATATATTTCCTGCACCTGACATAGTGCCTCATACAGAGTAGCATTCAAAAAAACATTTGTAAAATGATACAATGATTGATTGAATAAATGAAAGAATGATAGGATAGGTTTGGATCTTAGGTCTCCTTGTCTTGTTCATTCATTATTTCATGAATCAATCTCATCCTAAAAATAAAGATGGTAATATCCACATTGTTACAAAATGGGACCTCAGCTTCTTTAGAAAATAATTGGCTCAAATCCCAAATTGCCACCACCAGAAAGGATTTAATTTCTACCAGCAAACTATGTAAATTGAGCTAGATTTCCAGGAATGGTTCTTGATTGGTCTGATCAATCAGAAGTGTTGCACTGATGTGTTAAAAGAACAGGAAGTGACCAGAATGTAGTCATCTAACTGCAAAATTCCATTTTTATACAAGTTCTCTATGATTGCAAGGGCTCACCCATTTCACAGGCTGCATTATAAACATTAACACATTCACCATAAAAATAAAACCCTGGCATTGTTGTTAGTCAGTAATTAAATTCTAGGCACATCCAGAATTTTGCTGGCATGTACATTTTAATAATGAGGTTGTCTTAAAGGCTCTTGAAAGGTAGTAGAAGACTTCATTGCTTAACCGAAGTCTGCCAATTATCCCTTAACTTTGCAGTTTTACTAGGATCAATCATCCATCATATTGTGGTATTTTAACCGGTTACAAATTAAACAGAAAAAGTAATAAGAAAAGAAAACTAATTTTCCTAGACTACCCTAATGCTGCCAAGCATAAAAATGCACTTAACTGAGAAAACTGCTGAGAGATTAATACAGAATTTGTGTGCTACTAAAGAAATCATTACAGCAGCTAAGTTCTGGGAATATGGCCTCTGCAAAAGTGAAGGGAAAGATCTTTTTTCAAAAATAGTGGTGCAGTAAGATTAGATATTTATTCTCTACTAATGCAAAAAAGGATTTTATTAGTGTAACTTCATTTAAAGTCACAGATGCAAATCTCAGTGAAGAAAAGATTTCAATGGCTACACAATTTAAATTATATTATTAGCTCAAAGGAAAAGGATGACATTTAACTTAAAACAAAGAAATCTACAAAAGGGATCATAAGCATCAGCTAAAATAAAAAAAATAAGCTAACTAGCTTATTTAGAAAAAAATCTAGTTAAGTTAGAAAATCAAGGATAAAGAACATTTTTATATCACATGTAATTCTTTATCACTGTCCCTGTTGTCATCATCGTTGTCATTATCAACATCGTCGTCACCACCAACCCCCCCCCCACCACCACAGCTATTCTTTACCAAATGGCTACTCTTATCTTACATACAAGTATCTTATATACATTTTCTAATTTATTCCTCAGAACAACTCTGAGTTAAGTTTTATTATTGCCTATGGTCGACTCTTGAAGAAAGTGAGGCCAAAACAGGTTAACTAGCACAAATTATTTGCCTAAGCCTTGTAAGTGGTAGGTTCAAACTCCCAACAGTCTGATTTCACATTCCCTCATAATGATCATCTGTCTAGATATTTCTGACAATATGTATGATGGACACAGGAGCCACCGACAGAGCAAAGCTGCCAGGCAGCTCATGGGCTACATGGAGCTTAACAAGGTATTATGTGACTCGTTTCAGGTAAATGAAACTTCCTGGTTCTCAAATGCCTCACTGGTGGCAGGACTAACCTAGAGATTTGCAACTGGTTGGCACCAACTGTTCAGGGGAAAAACCTGGACATTTATGGGGAGGTGAGATCAAATGATTGCGGACCACTCTTCTGGGCATTTGGTGGGCAAGAGTCAGTCACCGGGGTTGTAATGAGTGGGCAATTCCGCTAACAGGAAAACTGTCTTATGTTCTGCTTGATCTTGCAAATGCTCCAACAGACATTCAGATGTTAGATCAACCCTTTTTATAACTCTTTGAATCTGTACATTAACTCTTTTTTCACACGTAAACACCAAGTATTTTGCTATTTTAATACACAATGAATTTTCCAGGAATGCAGCTACCAGGTATGTATGTGTGGGTGGCTGGGTATGTGTGAGTGAATCTTGCTTCGTTTTGAACTTTATCAATAATGGTACACCATCTAGGAAAATTATACCATTGATATGAAGCCAATTATGGTATTTGATCTGACAGCATGTGTGGCTGTTCCATTTATGATGATTCTATGAAACAGGTGCAAGCATCTGACTACTTCTATATGTCTTCCAGAGAAGTCATGCTCAAACGTTTATATATTGATACTGAGGCATATGTAATTTTTATACATCATAAACACAATTGGTATATAAATTATATAAACTTTAAGTACACATATATAACTTTATATACAAACATTTAATTTTATATACATACGTAATTAATTATTCTTTTTATTTTTCCTTTGCATTTCAGTCAGGGTGTGATATTGATTTTTTTTTAAATATATTTGAGTTGATTATATGGTTGGTGAGATTTATTTTAAGCCACAAAATTGTTGTTACTAAATTTTTGCCAAAAAAGGGTACAGTGGTTGTGACAGCCTACAGAAATTCTGGACTGAGTGGTATCTAGGGTCCCACCTAGATAAATTCTACTTAAAATTCTACTTCATCCTGTTAAATAAAGCCATAAGCAGTGATTTCCTCTACAAACGTGACTACAGTCAAAATCAAAAGTAAACTGCACACTCCCTCTTACTTAGCATTAGTGCTCAAAGGACACACACTTTATATTTCTGGAAATTCTCTGGCTTGCAAATTTATATAAGGGGAACTGCCTTTCTTAGTCTAGGCGGCAGAAAATGGCATTCCACATCCACTCCTGCATATCCAGCCTTTCCTCTTAACCCACACAAAATCATACCTGGCAGAGTCAGTCAGATTAGAAAATGAAATGAGACTATGCTCATAAAATGATTTTAAATCAAAAAAAATATGTGAAAGAGTGAGTGAACGGAATAGCAACAGAAACAATGAACGGCAAATGAGAGAAATGATGTGGAATTAAAGTAATTTGATTACTCTGCACTGTGGGCCAACATTATGGAAATACTCAGAGGATTACAATGAAGTATCACATTGTAAATGAAGAAGAGTTTAAAGTTTCCTCAGTGCCTTGCCATCTGGAAGGTTCCCTTAGTCAAACAATCATTAAACAAGACTTCAGAACTATTTTCAGAGGGATATGAATGGCCTTTCTGAGGTCCCTTCTCACCTTCAGGTTCAGCTGACTAACCATTTACTGAGCACCCGCTGAACAGATGGGCGGAGCACTGCGCTGGGTGCGAGGGAGGGCGATGGAAATGAGGAGATTCCTACATTCCACATGCCTGCCGGACACACACATATAAATAAATCTGAAGTGAGGAAGACAAAAAACAGTTACGAGAAGCACAAAGTGCTAAAGGAGCCCACGAGAGGAAAAAATTCATTTCAGCTGGAGGAATCTGAGAAGGCTTCTTGGACGGGGTAGGATTTGAACTGAGCTTTAGGGAGAAGAAAAGCTTCGATAAGTAGAAATGAGCAGGAGTGGGGAGGGAGCCCAGACACAGGACACAGCTTGAACCAAGGCCTGGGGAGGAGAAGGCATAGGGCACAATGGAGGGATGGTATTACGGTAGAAAAGGGACACTGGAGAGGGCCAAAATAAAGCTATCTTCGAAATCCAGGTTGAGGATTCTGTATATTCAACATTCATTATACAGAGCACCTTCTATGTATCTGACTCTGTTTTAGAGAGCAGAGATACACCAGAAAACAAGGCAGATGAAAACCTCATGGAGATTACATACTTAGTTAGAGAAAAATAAGAAAGGATATATAGTAAGTCAGAGGCTGAGAAGTATCGTGGAGACAAAGGAGGAAGGGAAGAGGACTTGGGAACTTCCAGTTCAGAAGGTCCAGGGCTCACTGAGAAGGTGGTGCTCCAACAGCAGCTTGTAGGAGGTGAGAATATATGGAATGGGGACTCAAGAACAGATCATGACCACCACACTCTAATTAGAATGGCCAAAATCTGGAACACCGGCAACACCAAATGCTGACAAGGATGTGGAGCAATGGGAACTGTTGTTGTTGGGAATGCAAAATGGTACAGCCACTTTGGAATACGGTTTGGCAGTTTCTCACAAAACTATACATACTGTTAACCATATGATCCAACAATCACACTCCTTGGTGTTTACCCATAGGAATAAAAACTTATGTCCACACAAAAACCCATTCACAGATGTTTATAGCAGCTCTATTCATAGTTGCCAAAATTTGAAAGCAACTAAGGCATCCTTTATGCAGTAGCTGCATGCATAAATAAATTGTCACGCATCAGATAATGGAACATTATTCAGCACCGTAAAGAAAAGAGCTACTAGGGGCGCCTGGGTGGCGCAGTCGGTTAAGCGTCCGACTTCAGCCAGGTCACGATCTCGCGGTCCGGGAGTTCGAGCCCCGCGTCAGGCTCTGGGCTGATGGCTCGGAGCCTGGAGCCTGTTTCTGATTCTGTGTCTCCCTCTCTCTCTGCCCCTCCCCCGTTCATGCTCTGTCTCTCTCTGTCCCAAAAATAAAAAAATAAAAAAAATAAAAAAAAAAAAAAAAGAGCTACTAAGCCATGAGAAGACATAAAGTTAACTTCAATGTGTATTACTAAGTGAAAGAAGCCAACTGGAAAAGGCTACCGACTGTAGGATTCCAACTACATGACATGATGGAAAAGGCAGAACTATGGAGATAGTAAAGAGATCTGTGGTTGCTGGTGGGGATGGAGGAAGAGAGAGGAATAGGCAGAGTACAGAGGATTTTTAGAGCGGTGAAAATATTCTGTAGGATACTATAATGATCGGTATATGTCATTAGACATTTGTCCAAGCCCATAGTATGTGCCAAGCGTAGTTACTCTAAGGTAAACTATGGACTTTAGGTGATTATGATACTAAATGTAGGTTCATTGTTTTGGTAAGAATGTACCATTCTGGTGAGTGATGTTGATAATGGGCAAGGCTCTGCATGGGTGGGAGCAAGAAGTATATGGGAAGTCTCTGTACCTTCCTCTCAATTTGGTTGTAAAATAAAACTGTTCTTGAAAAAGTCCCTTAAAGAAGAGAGACTGTGAACAATTTACGGAATCGGATTTACATTTTGGGGTGGTAACTCCAGAAACAATATGGCTTACTGATTTAGGAGTGCACTGAGGAGTGGGTAACTAAAGAAGCGGCAGACTGCATTGCACATCATAGAGTGTTCATGATTTCTAGCTATATAGCAATGTATAAAACCATGCCTACAAATGCCAAATGGCAAAAATATGTCAGCGGTTACCTTTGAGATGGAAGAAGAGAGAAAAGGAAGGAAGCAAGAAGGAAGGTGATGTAGGAAAGGGTCTTCAAGTGGATTTTACTATCTCTGTTTTCCTTGTTTTTTAAAAAATACGTATTTATTTATTTTTGAGAGAGACAGAACACAAGCCGGGGAGGGGCAGAGAGAGAGGGAGACACAGAATCCGATGCAGGCTCCAGGCTCTGAGCTGTCAGACAGAGCCTGATGCAGGGCTCGAACCCATGAACCATGAGATCATGACCTGAGCTGCAGTCAGACGCTCAACCGACTGAGCCACCCAGGCGTCCCTCTTTGTTTTCTTTTTTAAACAAAGAGTTTAGAGTTTATAGAGTTTGCTATATTGATCTCTATTCCTATTTGCAGTCTGAAATAGTTCACAAAAAATAAGACCATTGTGAATGTGGACATTCGGAATAATTAAAATAATTCCTGTGTAATTACATTATTATGATTACCATTTGCTATGTACCAGGCACTATGTGATACACAGGAACTACCTCAACCAATCCATACAACCGCCCTGTGGAAGATGGTCTTGTTGCTATCTTCCACTTACAGGTAACAAAACATAAATGGGACACAGAGGCTAGGTAATTTGGATGTGGCCATACAGCTAGCAAACCAACCCATACAGTCTCCAAACCAAGGCAGCCAAGTTCCAAAGACTCTACTCAAAACCAGTGAACAAAACTGCCTCTCCAACAACAAATAAAAGCTTGAGCTGGAGGAACTGAACATGAAGGAAGGCTGAGAAAGATAGCAACAGACTTAAGAGGCGGTGTCAAGGCAAAATGGACTGAACAGCAACTAGTTATAAGATTCACTCACTCATTCATTCATTCATTCATTCATTCATTTTTTTCAATGTTCAACTTTCAAAGCATATTTCTTGAAGCTTATGTGCCAGGTTTCATTCCAGATGTTGCATTATAAGAGTAGATAAGACAGCTTACGGGTAATTGGAATATGGTGTGATTAGTACTCTAATAAAGACATACACACAGGGCATGGGAACCTATAGAGGGCCTGTCTAAAATGCAGACTTCAGAGACAACTTCAGAGACGAAGAGGGAAACTGATTGAGCAGAGGCTGAGGTGTCTATTTGCAGTATCGGAGATGTTTAACCACGGCTCGCTTAAAGAAATGCAAATAAATGGTTAATATGGAGAGAAGAAGGGACTGTAAGTATTTGCAAAAGATGAAGCTGGAGCAGTTAGCAGAGGCCAGCTTATGAAGGGCATGGTCAGCCATGCAAACGTAAGGAAGGAGCTAAGGATGGATGAAATTGAGAGCAAATTCAGCGTGCAAGAGATGGGGCAGATGAAGCCTAAGAACCTCACATTTTCTAAAATTGTGGATATAACATCATCTGCTAAGAGAAGGGGAGGTGGGGGCAGATGAAAGCTTTAGGACAGAGAACATCAGAAATATTCACGTTAATTAAACTGACAGGAAATTAACAGGGGATCCAACATAAATGCACCCTGACAAAACGGAGGATGTAGTGAAGGTAAAGTGCCTTGACGTTGAGTTTATCGGTCAGCGCACACGTCGATCAACATCACAGTTGGGAGATTCTGATCCATTCTCGACCATTTAGGAACGGAAGCAAAGAGGTTGCAGGAATAACCAGGGAATAACGACAACCACGGTGGGCATGATGGATTCCGGACTAATTTTTAAATTCTTTGTAAGGATTCAATGCTAGTAGTAATAAAGAACATAGGCTATATTGCTTCCAACTCAAAGAGTTTATATGGTAATTAGAATTGAGCAGAAGTAACAGGAAGAAAATGCCAGCCATGGACAATAAGTAGTGGGAACATGGCAGAATACACGTAACTAATTTGTAGGAGCCAAAGATTAGCCAAATGAATCTCAAAAGGACGTTGTGCTGATTAACTGACTGTACCTTAAAAATTAAATAGATTTTCGTTAATGTTTCTTAAGGTTCACTCAATATGTGTTCCCTACAGGCACCATTTCCAAGTAAGAGGTGAGGGGAAGGAGAAGAACATCTCCAATTTTCACCTGTAGCCTAATCCGAGAAGTCAGGTTTTCAAGCATTATTCCTGTTCTTCTGTTCTCTTCCTTTCCTGCAAATAACATGTAAGTGGGAAACGGAAGACCATTTCATTTCTTTTCCCTTCATCTACTAATTCCTGCAGATATTACTCCAAATGGGCTATCTGATGAATAGCAAATAGACTTCCTTTAAAAAACAAAAACAAAAACAAAAAAGAACCCAATGAGTAGAAAAAAAAAAAAAAAAAAGGAAGCAGAAGCTCTTGTGTATGGTAGTGGGGCAAGAGAGCCGCGGCACAGAACTCCCTTTTTCTGAACGCTAATACCAGCAGTCAGTTTTAAGCCTTAGTCTGTAAAGATGTGCTCTGGGGCTCACAAGGAAAGTAAAGGGTAAACTTCTTAAAGCATAGTTGGAGAAGCTGAAGCTGCTAATTAGCTCTAATGATCTGAATGCAAATTAATAAATCTCTATGCTAAAAATTACACGCATATATAATTGTGACTTTTATAACTTGAGAGCTCCACTTAACCCATTATTCACTTTTTCCTTCATAGGACCTGGTATGGATGGGTAACTTTTTTCCTTCTATATTCACCTCTTTATTATTGAAGTAAAGTTGACATACGATATTATAGATATTGCAAGCGTACGACATATCTGTATTCACTTATGTATTTTTTTTTGAGTATAGTTGACACACAATGTTACATTAGTTTCAGGTATACAGCATAGTGATTCAACATCTCTATAGGCTATGCTATGCTCATCACAAGGGCAGATATCATCTGTTACCATACAACGCTATTACAATATTACAGACTATATTCCCTACGCTATGCCTTTTATTCCTGGGACTTACTCATTCCCTAACTGGAAGCCTGCATCGATAGAGAACTTTTTTTTTTTTTTTTTTTACTACCTTTGCTGGACCATCCATCACACACACCATCGAGCTTTACAACTTTCGAAGGTCTTGTTAAAAGAATCCAAAGGATGGCAGAAATGAAAGCCACAGACATTTTTACAAAGCAGGGAAAAAGGGTCAAGCACAAAGCTGTGGAAGACTGAGCAGCTTGAAAAATCCCCAGCATAGTTGTCTCCTCAAAAACTCTTGGACCCAGCAAGAAGAAAAACTTGACATTGCAATGTGTGGCTGATGGCTGTTGGACATAAAAGGCTATAACAAAATGGTCAGACACCGGCATTTTGTTCAACAAAGACTGGAGTAGTCGTCGGGAGTAACTGAGATAATTGATCATGAGAAAGCCTAACAGGGTACTTGATACACAGCAGGTTCTCAAAGAGGTCCTTTCACTCATTCATCCACTCGAACAGTCAAGGAGTATCTAATTCTGATTTCCAGTCTCTATTAGTTCACTTTTTGCTTCTCTTCCTCTGTCTGTTTTTACTTTTCCTATGTACACTTGCCTCCTTTGCCCCCTTTTCTCCCTCCTCCCCCTGCTCCCCCCCCCTCCTCCTCCTCCTCATGCCTTCCATTGCATGCATAAGCACTTTTATTTCCTCTGGAGGCACCCGGAAAGAACTGGCATGGAGCCTCATCACCAAACACTCATCAGAGACCTGAACCTTGGGCCCTATGGCCTGCACCCCCTGTGGAAACATAGTCTGCCATCGCTTACAAGGTCACTCTGCTGGCAGTGCTGACATTAGAGCACCTGAGCTGGCGGTGTGTTAATAGTAAGTGGAAAAGGGAACTACACCTGGAAACTGGCAGGCCGGGCAGTGTCCACTGGCAGGAAACCTCAAAGTCACCAGAGAAAACCTGCATGCAAATGAAGGTCTACACTGTACTCCGGGTCTGACAACAGTGGCACAGGAGAAAAAGAGGAGCAGATGGATCTCAACCCAAACCCATTTTAGGTTACTGAACAACTGTGACCTTGAGTAACTGCCTAACTTCTCTGTGCCTCCGTTTGGGTCTGTAAAGTTATTATGAGAATTACTTAGCCTATGTGCCTATGAAAGCATTGGGGGGGCGCCTGGGTGGCGCAGTCGGTTAAGCGTCCGACTTCAGCGAGGTCACGATCTCGCGGTCCGTGAGTTCGAGCCCCGCGTCAGGCTCTGGGCTGATGGCTCGGAGCCTGGAGCCTGTTTCCGATTCTGTGTCTCCCTCTCTCTCTGCCCCTCCCCCATTCAGGCTCTGTCTCTCTCTGTCCCAAAAATAAATAAACGTTGAAAAAAAAAAATTAAAAAAAAAAAAAAAAGAAAGCATTGGGAACAGTGTCAGGAATGTATTAAGCGCCAAGGAAAATAGTAACTGCTATTACCAGCACGACCACTACCATCATTTTATTTTTCAAGATAAACCCAGAATGAATATTAGAATCATCAATACTAATCACAATAATATCCTTCTTATTTTATATTTTGCTTTTCAGTATCAAACGCACCCTCCTCACGCTCTCATTTGGGCTTCCCAACAGCCACGTGGTCTGGAAGGATAATTATCTCTATTTCACTGACAAGGAATCTAAGGCCATTTTAAATACTGTTCTACTCTGTCATCCTCTGCCAGGGTCATAACTAAGGAAACTCCTACAGTGGAGACAAACACATAAGCAAGGGAAGAAACAAAAGCTGGGAGGAAGGATCTTTTCCTCTCTCCCCTTCCATCCCACCAATCACCATATTATTTGTGTCCTTCATTTCCCCTTCCACCACCACCACCACCGTCCCCCCCCACCCCCCGCCGCCCCCACGGTGTCCTTCATTTCTCTTTTCTCCATCCCATCCTCACTAGCCTGGCCTTTCTCATCTGGCCCTTGGATGACTGAAACCACCATTTCCTGTTCATCCTGTCTCTTCTGTCTCTGCCCCTCACAGCATTCTCCACATGAAAACCCATCACACCATTCTCCTCTAGGGGCTCTCCTCATCTACTCCACATGGACTCCTCCAGTCTCAGTCCCACTGCATGAGTGCTCTCCTCCTTCCCTTCATGGCTCTGCTCACCGTATTCCACAGTTGTTGGCTTTTGTCTCCATGCTAGATTACAAATTCCCTGAGGCCATGGACAGTATCATTTTCTCACTACCCATCAAAATACCCCACCTATGTTAAGTGCTCAACAAATGTATGCTGCACACAGAAACTGAAACTCCATTAATGCAAACATAGCGGGACAGGGGCACCGCCCTGACCGTATTTACATGGTTTGTGTCATTAGTGGCCACATGCATGGAAAGGGGCCTCCTTTGAGCAAAAACTGAGTCTGCTTAGGATCAAGCACTTTCCCACTTTGGGGGAAGGAGGTTGGAAAAGGTTCCAGAGTCTCCCTTTACTGTCTCAATGATTCAAAGCTCTCCACCAAGAGAGTTTACAGTTAGGGTAAACATTTGTCCTGTCTGCATGGAAAAACTGGTTTGTAACTGTCATCCAATGTAAACAGCAATAGTGACCCATATAATTTTGAAAGATGTCCCAGTTCATATACTGTATTACATGGTGGGGCAAAAGGGCAGACTGGGTGTGAGCTCGGTCACCTTCCAGCTTTGTGACCTCGGCCAACTCCTCTAAATTTCCCATTCTCCATCTACAAGATGGATATCTACCTCACCGGATTGTGAATATCGAACAAGACAAAGCATGCAAAGTCATCGGCATAACGCCTGGCACGGTGCACAGATGGTGGCCACTATTATTATCACTGATGTTGATCACTCAAATGTACCTGTGTGAACAGAAAAATATATATATACAATTACGAAATGTTAACTCTACAACACATTCTGGCAACAAACCGATCAGGTTTTTAACTCAAACCATGTATGAATGCCTTTTGTGCAACATTACAATAGCCCTTTTCAGAGTAGAGAAATGGGGAAAAGCAGGACAGAAAGCTGCATGCTTGACCTATGTATTTTGTTAATAATTTAAGTGAGACCACTTAGCGCTTTTGCTTACAAGAGGGAGCAGAGATCCGCACCTCCCACTGATGTATCAGAACTCTTGTCAGCCACAAGGGAATAGAGAGCTGTTTGAGAAATTGCCTCTCTCTAGCCTCTAATAATAATATAAAGCATATCAGTGAGGATCTATAATTGGTAAAGAAGGCTAAGACTAGAAAGGAAGACTCCTGCTTTCTAGAATTGTCTTATGATAAGTGATAAATGTCTTTTAGAAGAATTAGAATCAAAATACATAGAAATAAGAAGAGAGGTTAATGCAGCTTAACATATTATTATTCAGCAGAGTTGACACCAATTGGAAATGGATGATCATGAAATGCAAAAGTTGTAAGAAACAAAAGCCTTAAGACACAAGAATTATAAATGGATTATAAAAAGAGATAGATCAAGCTTAGTCTTGAATTCAATGAATTCTACACTACCCAATGAATATCTGATGCACAATTTCTTAAACCAAAGAGGAAAGGAGAGGGAAAAAAATGAAATACAAAACAGAAAATAAAAGGACAAAAAGTAAAATGCAACTTGTGCAGGTGGAAGAATAAGATTTTGAAGTATCTTCTAAAACAGGCATCACTTGTAGCAATTCTTGTTGCCTCAAAGTCCTCTACTCTTTGCAGCTGAGGCATAAAGTAGAGGGCAGGGCCAGGAAGTAGTAAAAACAAGCCATTGCCATTCTTGGATTTCAAAGTAGACCTGTTTTAAAACAGAGCAGGAACACCTTGATTTTCCCTTGTAAAATCTGGGTACTTAGGGGTTTTCCCTGGACTCCAAAGATATGCTTTAAATATCAAGGTTAGCTTACAGAATTGAGTATAAAATTCTACAATGAGCCAACAGATCTGCCCACTGAGATCAAAACCCCAGGAACTCTTCGGAGAAACTGAGCATCCCAAAGCAGAAGACACTCATGG
This sequence comes from Felis catus, assembly GCF_018350175.1. NCBI lineage: Eukaryota > Metazoa > Chordata > Mammalia > Carnivora > Felidae > Felis > Felis catus. The sequence goes on from NC_058374.1 coordinate 91,943,856, forward strand.
TCCATTTTCAACTAAAACTTTCAATGGTACCCACACCACTCAAGAAGGCTGCGACAGAGAAATGCCAGCGGGCACATTCCTACAGAGACAACTAGCCCCCCCCCCTTCCCTCCATACCAGTCCCTCTTGGCACCAACGGGGGATGGAGAAGAGCTGGAAAATCCCCATGGGCCCTTGAAAGGGGCATAGAGGGTGGCTATGAATTGCCAGCAAATGTGTTCTCCTACATGTGTGGCCCCAGACAATAAGAACCTGTAGCGAAGTCTGTGGATAAACCAAAGCCAGGATTTTGTGTCGGTGGGGCTGAATCTGAGAGAGAAAATAGCAAGGAAAAAGCCACAGTGATGGCCAAGTCAGCAGAAAAAGACCTCCAGGTACGGATTGTGCTAAGATCAGGGACACTTCAGTAGCAGATGAAGTGAGAGTAGAAGCTAGTGCCCAAAGAGCAGGTAGGACAAGACGTCTCAGAGAAGGCAGGGAGAAGGAGAAGACAGCTGATAAGCCAGTCACCGCCTCCCCTCAAACCTTCAAGGTTGCATAATCTACGTCCCACTCTGCCACCCGGGCTCCACTGGAGAGAAAAGGAGAAAAACTCTGAAAGACTAACACTTTACGTGGATGAACGGTGAGTTAACATGGAACTGACCCTATTATCTGGAGTGGACAAAATTACGAGGAAGTGGGGAAGTGGAGACTTAAGTGCCCTGGCTAGAGAAAATTAAAGCTATGGTATGAGACTCTAAATTTAAAATCCCCCAATACGTTATGTGTCAAATCTATGAAAAATTCGCCTGATAGCATTTTTGTTACCAAAGTGAATCCTGAGAAGATGACTTGAGTTCCAACCCAGAGCAATTTTTACTTCCTCCTAACTCCCTGGGAAAGGGGGTCTGCATTTTAAAGCAAGAAGGACACTGTCGGAAAAGTTGGAGACAGAACCCTGGGTGGGGGTGGGGGCACAGTGTAGCTAAAATAGGCCTTCGACAGTCCTCCTACTGAAACATACTCTTTATTTAATGCGCCCAACAACCTCCTGACAAGACATGAAAAAGTCCAAGGGTCACAGAGACGAAGGAACTTTTACAAGGTCACACAGCTGACAGGTGGCAAAACTGGGATTCAAACCCGCTGTCCCTGACTCCCGAAGGCCAGGCTCTCTTTCTTATGTCAGCACATGAAAATTAGGCAGGGGGGGGGGGGGCTGAGGAACAGAATTCTGGCGTGTGCTTCACCGTATGCACTCTACACATGCCTGACACTAATTTGGATCTCGTAATACCGAAAAATAGACCTTTCTGAATGATGATGAAGCAATACCGGAAGTGAGATTATTCTTATTTGCAAGGTTTAGAGTTTGTTTGCTACCTCCTCTACACAAATATTGAATGTGTGTGTGTGTGTGTGTGTACACCACAACATATTATTAATATTTGAGTGTGGATTATTTCAAACTCAAGTAAGGGGCGCTTGGGTGGCTCAGTCGGTTAAGTGTCTGACTCCTGATTTTGGCTCAGGTCATGATCTCATGATGTCATGGGTTCAAGTTCCGATTGGGCTCTGTGTTGGCAGCATGGATTGGATTTTCTGCCTGGATTTTCTGTCTCCTTTCTCTCTGCCCCTCTCCCACCTGCACTGTCACTATCTCAAAATAAATAAATAAACTTAAAAATTTTTTTAAAGAAGTAAATGAAGCTGAGAGCTAATTTCATAACTGAATATGGGCCTTGATATAGAATAATTTTGGAAAGACAACAGATTATCCTTAAATGATATAAATAGAGGCTTTTACAGTAACAATGCTCATAATAAACAGAATAAAATTACTGCCTTTAAAAGTGAAACAATGTGCATTTGGACTGACAAATTAACAATGATCAATATCTGGAATGACTTCTAGTTTTCAATTTCTGCTTATTCCTCAAGTCCAATTACAACCTCCCCCCATTCTCCACCTCCCCTGCAGTAAAAATTCTCTTTTTTGAAGGCAAAGCTAACTAAGAGACTTCCCTACTGAAAATATGTTCACATTCCTAAATTTAAAAGCTCCCAATGGTCTTACAAAGTCTTATAAGGATAGATGCCTGTCCCTGGCACTCATTCATCCTACCCTCCATCTACTTTAGAAAGGCGGGACCATTGGAGTATGTGGCAATAATAAACAAAAGTAATAAGATAATAATAGTTACAATAAAGTAACAATAATAAGAAAAACTAATATCTGGATATCATCATATAGCCCCAGAGCACTCCTTGACAAATTATTGTCATCCGTGACAATAATACTGTGAAGAGCCACAGTAGATATGTTGTCATTGTTAATTACTGCTGTTCCTACTACTTCTCCCTGTTTGACAGTATGCATATGAAGACTCAACAGGTTCAGGGAGTTTTGCAAGATCACACCCCTACTATCACCCAGTATCACTCACTAGATATGAAATGGATTTCAAACCTTGAAAGTTGGGGAACTGAGAAAGCAAAGCAATTAAAAGTGTGGTGTATGAACCACTTGACCTTACCCTTTGTTTCTCTGGCTTTGTTAACTATGGTGGCATAGGAGAAGAAACCACTTTTAAGACTTTGCCTTAGGAGTAAAACATATTTTAATAAAGGTTGCCATTTCAAATCTAGCAATAGTCAGAAATAATAAGGACTGCTAAAGTATAGACATTTTTGAGAAAGAAGGCTTAGAATTCCAATTGTAATTACTAATGATAATATTTACATACTATTTATAAAATTGCTCACTGTGGTCTCAACATTCTCATGGGTAAAATGTGGTTAAAATGGTACCTAATTCAAAGATTGTTATGAGGATTGAGTGAGATCTTGCCCTAAGGTGCTTGGAATACTGTCTGGCACACCAGGAGCCCATTAATGTTAGCTAGTAGCCCATGATTCTAATGACAGAATAAGAAACTATAGGTCATTGGTTTTTTTTCTAGGTGTCAAGTATATTTATAGCTGATATTTAGTTGCTTTTTAACTAACTTCAAAATTCTATATATGTACATTGCCATAGATGGAATGTTTGTGTTCCCCCAAAATTTATACATTGAAATCCTAACCCTCAAGATGATGGTACCTATGGGGCACCTGGGTGGCTCAGTCGGTTGAGCGTCCGACTTGGGCTCGGGTCATGATCTCGTGGTTCGTGACTTCAATTCCTGCATCAGGCACTGTGCTGACAGCTCAGGTTCAGTGCTTCCCCTGAACCAAAGATTTTTCCAATAAGACTGTGAAGGTATTAGTTCATAAGTGCCTCCCTATCAAAAAAAAAAAAAAAAAAAAAAAACAAATCCTACTTTAATTAAAAGTAAATTTAATTTAGATAAGGATAGGCCTAAATCCACAGCTCTCAGTCCCCTGTGTACATCAGAATCATCTGGGGTCTGTAGAGTTTGTTTGTTTTTTTTTTTGTTTTAATTGAAATGTAGTTGACATACAATTATATTAGTTTCAGATGTATAACACACTGATTTGACATTTATATAAGTTATGAAATGGTCATCCACAAGTAGTTGTTACCATGTCACAACACAAAGTTATTATAATATTACTGACTATATTCCCTAAGCTTTTAATAAATACAGAACCCAAGTCCCACCCCTGGTGATTCTGCTTCTACTGGTCAAGGGTGGAGCCCACAAACTGAAAACTTTTGAAGCTTAGTCAGGTTATAAGAATGAGAACCATGGATCAAAATTAGATTTCCAAGTTCTGTTTTGCTAATAGGAATGAAAATTTTGTTTCTGTACTGTTTTTCTACTGAACAACACAGTTGTTCTCATCAGACTTTAAAAGCCACATTTAAACAAATCAAGCCATATTTTGATCCAAGGAATAGTACCCAAAAAGCTTTGAAGATGACATTTGAATAAACAATCTAGTCTTGTATAACCACAGTGGGATGTTAATGAAGAAATAGTGCTAGAAAACACAGCTGATCTAGAGAAAAGTGAAGCTCTAGGAAGGAACACGATTTGTTCAAGGGAATAAAGCCAGCAGCAGACTCTGCTATCAAACCTGTTTCTTCCAATCCTGCCACACTTTTTCTATTATAAGTCTAATGGTTTCTACGCATGCACACGAGAACTTTTTTTTTTACAACGTCACATTTTGAAGAATTATGATCCAGTAGTAAATGTTACCTATTCCACATTATATATGTTGAATATTTTAAAATATATCCATAAAAGTCAAAGTGATTATGCTAAATGGTCAGTGATGTAAGCTAAAATATATCCTTTGCTTCTGATCAGAATGGATATAATTAACTGACTTCCAAACTTTAATAAAAGTTGTATAATACTAATTTTCTCAATTTTATTTTATACCATTTGCCTAATATTTTAAGCATTTATATTATATTATATTATATTATATTATATTATATTATATTATATTATATTATATTATATTATATTATATTATATTATATTATATTATATTATAGCCTGGGCTATGTTCCTAGATAGAGAATGATGGCAATGTGCTAACCTACTACATTTCACGTCATGGGATTTGGAACCACATTTGCAACAATAACAATAATACATTGAAATAATGCTATTATAACAATAATAATTGCTATTTATTGAGTGCCTATTCATTGTATTAAATGTTTTACATATACAGGCTTTAAGATTTTTACATAAATTTCATAGATGTGTAAACTAAGGCTTAGAGAACTCAAGGTGCTCACAAGTGCAGCCATTTGATGGCAAAGTAAGGATTCCAATGCAGACCACTTTTGATAGAAAGCCAATAATGCTTGATCCACAAATTTATACCACCTTAAAATAATTACTTTGAGACCACTCAAAGTTTAATTTTGTTGAATGTAAAATTACATTAAAATTTGGGATAAAATTGAGTTTAGGTATAATTCAGGTTGAAAAACTCTAATTGTTTGAGAAAACACTGATAACAATGAAGATTAACATTGATAAAACCTGAATGTAATAATGTTAAAGACTCTCCTTATTAGTCTGAGTGACAGAGAAAGATGACACAGGGTTCAGAAGGGATACACCTGTAACTAAATACTATTATCTGCTCTGTGCCTGAGAGTGAGCACCAGGGAATATAAAATTAGAAAAACAGGCGCAGAAAAAAAAATTTAAATGCAAATAATTCAGGTGATTATAACTGGAATACAAATAAGTTTATTTTACATGTTAATGGGTCAACCATCTTTCCATCTGAAAAATAGATTATCTGACTAAAGGTAAATTTTAGCAGGAGGGCAGGGAATGTAACAGTAACAGATGTGCTACATAAGAAAGAATTGCATCAGTGTGGGGATTGGAACTAACACTGTGGGTCTTTCATCTGGTAGGATACTGGTGGATGCTCAATGATTTTATTACGTGTTTCTTAGAGACTTAAATAATATCACAGGGAACATATGGATTTCAAAGGGAAGTGGGGGAACATGTAAAGTATTGCTATATTTTATTGTTGCTCTAAAGATTATATAGTTGGTTTTCTAGTAGCAATTTCATGATTGTTTTAAGGTACCTAGAATTCATGCCTATTTTGATAAAGAGTTTGTTTTATTGGAATAAAAGTTGATGGATCTCAAAGCAACTTAAGCTTTTATATTTCTGCATAAAGGTTGAGTCTATGTTTGGAAAACAACTGGAAAAAGTCCCAATCTTTTTTTTTTTTTTGAGATAATGTCAATGATGATTCAAAATTCATACAAAGCTTCCCATAACCTTACTAAGAAGTAGGTTGTGGCTATGATTCAGTGGTCCAGAACTGCTCAAGGACTTGATGTAAATTTTGTGTATCAAAGACCTGGCAGGACTGTCAGCCCTAGAAAAGTGTTCATATCTGAGTGGTCACAAAACTTCCAGCATATGGTTCTAGGAGGCTGAGGAGGTGGAGTGCCTGGCTGCAGCCAGAAACAACGAGAAGGAATTTATCTCCCACCGGAAAGATGCGTTGGAAGGTTCTGGGCAGTGTACTGATATTAGAATGACATCTGAAGCATTGGTTGCCAAAAATAGAAGTGGCATATCATAGGGATGAAAATCCTGCATATCCTAGTGATGAAAATTGGGATGACTTAGCCTCTGCAGATCACTGAGCTAGCCCTAATCCTCAGATCATTGAGTCAGCCATAATCCTAAGAGACGACACATACCATAAAACAAGATCAGTAAGGGGGCGCCTGGGTGGTGCAGTCGGTTAAGCGTCCGACTTCAGCCAGGTCACGATCTCACGGTCCGTGAGTTCGAGCCCCGCGTCAGGCTCTGGGCTGATGGCTCGGAGCCTGGAGCCTGTTTCCGATTCTGCGTCTCCCTCTCTCTCTGCCCCTCCCCCGTTCATGCTCTGTCTCTCTCTGTCCCAAAAATAAATAAAAAAAACGTTGAAAAAAAAAATTTTAAAAACGAGATCAGTAAGAAGGAAAATGCTTTACCACAGAAGTTTTCCCTCCTTCTCTCACTTGGGAATGTGTCTTGAGAAAGAGCTGAGAGATGAGGACACCTCACTGGAAAATATACCCAAGGTGAACTCTTCCCCATGGACGTGGAAAAGGAATTAGAAGCTTCCTGTCAACGAGAGAGTGGGGAGAGCAGAATATGATCCACCTCCAGTGGGAAACTGTCCAGTTCAAACCACATGGGGCAGGTTGTAGTCTCCTTCTTAGTAGACAAACTGAGAAAATATAGCTTGGACAATAAAAGTCAAGGACCTGGGAAGGCCCAGGCAATTCTGGCACAATGAGACAAGAGTCCATAGCATCATGAGGGCAGTGGCACTCACACTGGCTGTGATGCTCAAATTTCAGGCACAGGGGCAGAAAGTAGTGCTAGGATCAGCAAGAAGTAAACAACTGGATCCAGAGGGGATAGTAGAGATGGCAACAGGGTGGTGACAGGCAAGGTGTCTGGCACTTTTCTGAAAGTTGCTCCACTGCACAGCTCAGAAAGGACATTTCCATCATAAATCCCACCCTGGCCCTGGCCACCATATCTCATGTAGATGGTTTTCTTGTTGCCCCTCCTCTTCCTTCAGTGTTGACTCAACATAACTGCTGGGGAAGCCCCTTTTTAACTTTATTTAGAAATAGTTTTTGACTCACAAGAACATGGCAAAAAATAGTACAGAGAGACTCTGTGTACTTTCACCCAACTCTTCTAATAATAACATCTTATATATCTATACTATACTATCAAACAAGAAAAGTTGACATTGCAATACTATTAATTCAGCTACAGACCTCATTAGAATTTCACCGTGTTCTTTCTTTTACTCATTTTTTAATGTAGAGTTCTAGGAAATATTATCACATGTACAGTGGTGTGCAGACACCATCACAATCAAGATACAAAACTGTTCCATCACCACAGAGAAACTCCCTGTGCTACTGCTTGTAGTCACAGCCTCCCCAACCCTCACCCCTGACAACCACTCATCTGTTCTCCATGTCCATAATTCTGCCATTCTAAACATGTTATGTAAATGGAATTGCATAGTTTAAAACCTTTTGAGGTTAGCTTTTTTTCAGGGTAATGTCCTTGAGCTCCATCCAAGTTGTTTTAGGTGTGTTTCATAGTTCTTTCTTTTTAATCTTAGAGCAGTATTTCATTATCTGGATGTGCAAAAGTTTGTTTTCCCGTTCACCCACTGAGCAATGAGGGACATTTGGGCTGTTTCCAGTTTTTGACTTTTACAAATAAAGCTGCTATGAATACTGATGCACAGGATTTTGTGCACACGTAAGTTCCCACCTCTCTAGGATAAACACTCGGGAGTGTGACTGCAGGGTTATATGGTTAAGTGTATATTGAATTTTACTGGGAATTGCCAAACTATTTTCAGGATCACTTTATTTATTTTCTATTTAAAAAATAATTTTAGGTTTATTTATTTATATTGGGGGAGAGAGAGAGAGAGAGAGAGAGAGAGAGAGAGAGAGAGCGAGCACATAAGCAAAGGAGGGTCAGGGAGAAGGAGAGACAGAATCCCAAGCATGTTCTGCACCATCAGTGTAGAGCCTGATGCAGGGCTGGAACTCATGAACTGCAAGATCATGACCTGAGCCAAGATCAAGAGTCAGACACTTAACTGTGCCATCCTGGTGCCCCTTCAGGATCATTTTAAACCAAAGGTCATGTTATGTTACTTCTCTCTCAAAACCCACTGGTGGCTTCTTCTTGTCTTACTCTAGTAAAAGTCAAAACCCTTGCTTGACCTTAAACAAGCTGCACCTCCTGGTTACCTCTCTAACCTCACCTCTCTTTACTTAACTACTTGCTCATTCTGCTCTGGCCACACTAGCCTCCTCTCTATTCGCTCACCAACCATGCCACTCCCAGTTCAGGGCCTTTATATCTGCTGTCCCAACAGCTCATCCCTCAGAAGTCCTTGTGCCTTCCTCGTTTCCAAAGCCCAGTCTTTAAAATTACAGTACCTCCCTTTCCTGCTTTATTTTATCCAGAACGTATACTCCTAAGATTCTTTCTCTAAGCTTTTCTGTGAATGCCCATTAGAGCTCTTGGGCAAAACCCATTAAGGGAGTGTGTACTTCCCCAATTTCTGCTACCCCTCTAGGGAGGAGTTTGGGGAAATGCAAGATCGTGCAGTTCAACATGCTTTTCAATTTTTTCACTGCAGGGACGGGAACAAAGATCTTTCCAGCTGCCTACACATCAGCAAGGAAGCCAGGTTCTTCTGTTTCCTACAAGGTGCTCTAAATGTGATCACCAGCCCTGCCACCTTTCCCTGTCCTTTGCCCTCCCAGGTCCTCAAAGGCCCAAGCCTGTCCTGATTCCTGAGCCAATCATGAAAATGACAAGAGTTGGATCAGAAGACACAGACAGCCTCCCAGACAGACCTGGGAATATAATTATACTGTCGATCAGGCCTCACAAGGGATGAGCAGTATGCATCCAAGAAGCCTCCCAGTGGCAATTTTTCTAGCTACTGTGTTGACACAATTTTTTCCATAATCATCTTGGTTATACTGACCAATAACCAAGGCTCCCACTAGGACTGGAACCTTAGCCACTGGGCTTAGATACTGCATGCTCCGGAACTCCTTCCCCTTATCCTCCAGTCCATGGCTGTAATCCTACTGTGAAGGAACAGGGTCTTCAGATGTGGCTCAGCCATGCCTGACTTTGCCCTCTGTTGTCCCTTGGAGCTCCTAGTGCACTTCAGCTGCCGGACTATAGACCTCTAGGACCATGGACTGCCCGCCTAAATACACGCATTCTTTGGACACCTCTTCAGATTGCTCAGATGCCCGTCCAGCACTCAGTGTCACAGCCTCATTTGGTCTGAGTCCATTCTCTCCTGTTTCTGCCTGAGACCTGTAGGTCTCAAGCTCACTGCACGCTCTACTGAGCAGCATTAATAAGTGAAAATGAGATTCGATTATCAACCACTGCCTTAGTCAAGGATTTGTTCTCAAAGGTACAGGTAGCCCCAGACCTGCCACTACCTCCTACAGTTAATGTAATCAGGCTACTGGTTTCCTTTCACATTAATGTTCATTTATCAGAAGGAAGGGAGGTTACACACAGCTTAGAGTACCCAGTGGTTCCTATTACGTGTCTTAGCTATAATATTAGCAGTCTTTGTGACTAGTTTAGCCCAAAGAATAAATGTATTTAAAAACTGAAACTGACTATAGTCAACCTCTGCCATCTAATGGGAAAGTCAAAATGCATATCATTGAAAAAAAAAAAAATAAGTTTTCTCCTCTGATCTTGTCCACACTCAGAAAATGAGCAGAAGTGAAGAGATGGGACAGAGAAGGGAGAGTCGATGCTGAAACGCCAAGGTCACTGCCAGTTCTCCTATACTGATAAGGACTGATGGCCATTTTGTTTAACGAGATAGTAATGAAACCCTCAGGCAAAGGTAGGCATGGAGCTGAAGAATGGGCCATGGCTAGACAATGCTACCTAGAAAATGAGGGAAACTGAATTTGAAGTGTGCAGAGAACTGGAGTGCCATCAGGCTGAGCAAGAGTCTGGAGCCTTCTACAAGGGTGACTGGTGAGAAAAGTCTCTGGGATGGAGTAGCCGAGGCACACGTAGGGAAAGGGCTGTCTAAACTCAATTCTAGGTTATTTGTGTTGTGATGACATCACTACTAACATCCCCCGTCATCCTCCAAACATTCAGTTAAAGTCTCTGACACCTAAAAATGCCATGTGTGAGGAATGAGGGAAATCTAAAGGTGAAAAGCCAGGTATAGGTTAACATGGAGCAGAGGGAAGGAAATGCCAAGAGAGACAGAGACTTCAGTGGGAATTAAAGCTCAAAACCAGAAGTGACTGGGAGAATATTACCTCTCAGGATCTTGCCTCACCCCAAAAAGTCTTTGGTGGGCCTGGATTCCCCACAACATACAGAAGAGAGAGCTAACTCAGTGTTTTGAAGGCTCCTACAATGCCATCTGGAATATCTTCTGCATGTGAATGGACACTCCTTCTCAAACAGGTGGTTGTGGAATAAGCTGAAGCCCTGGTGACATAAAGAAAGGTAGGAAGGGGTTAAAAGACTGCCATGAAGAACAACTTCAGCAGACTGAAGAATAAGTCTGGAGGCAGTTTTTAGAATCCAGAGTGCTCCAAGTTAACCAGCCATAATAAATTCTGTATTCTAAGTTAAGTGTCATGAAACAAGGATTAGGAAGGTAGCTTGGCAGTTTTCTGGCTGGAGAATTTCAAAAACATTCCCACGACAAGGGAACAAATAATTAGAATGTATCAAGGCATTTTTCAAACACTCTCCCAAAGTCCTGCTTTCACAGCAATTGGGAGCTGCTCAAACTGAGAGGCAGTGTGGCATGGTGGGTAAGTATGCAGGCACGAGAGCTGGCTTGCTTAAATCCAAGTTTTGGCTCAGTCATTTGCCAGCTTTGAGATCCTGGCATGCAACCTGTATTCTCTCGTCTCCGTTTTCTTATCTATAAAATGTGAACAATAATCACTAGCACAGATTCACAGCGTTGTAGGGAAGATAACATGAGTTAATACATGTAAAACATTTAGATGGACACCTGGTACCTAGAAGACACTCAGTGGGTGTTTTTCTCTATTATATAAAAGAAACAGCTCACGGAAAGTACTCTAAAGCCCTGCCCTCAGAGCTAGGAATCATGCCCTGCAACTTAGCGAGAAAAATGAGGGTCACAGTCTAGGACTCTTTTAGCTTTCCATGGAGGTCAGGGTCAAGGCACAGCAACTTCTGGAGTTTCTGCTGCTTCTTTATTAGCCTCCAGCAATACAGAAAGTCGACACTAATTTTGCATCTGCACAGGCTTAAATATCATTTAGGTAAGAAAAATACACTCTGTTCCACTAAGACCCAGAGACTATAGCCAAGGCAGGCAATCAGCAGCTTCAGAACGCTTGCCTCAAAGATACACATGAATAGGAGGGAGTCAGCGATGGTGGCATGTGAGATCAGAACAGTGCTTCCTCTCCACAGGGACTTTCACCAGGAGTTCACAAAGTGACAATAAACCTGGTAATGTGAACAGATCTAGTATGGCAAAACACGGTAAATGAATACTGAGCCTCAGGCATGTAGGGTTTATTTTAGACCAGTGATTTCTTTGTGAGACTTATAATACTTAATTCTTCCTGACATTGCTTTTGAAATACCTTTCTTATATTGCTTTGTTCATGGTGAAGGTATGAATCCACACACACACACACACACACACACACACACACACACACCAGCTACAGCTTTGTAAAAACAATAGTAATCACCTGCCACAAAATGCTAGGACCCATTTTTGTCTAAAAGCCAGATACTTGCAAAACAAAGAAAAATAATCAATACTGACATGAGCACATTGCCTAACCCTTGTGCTGTAAAAAACAAATAATAGTTCAGAAGATAAGGGGGAAAAAATAATGTTTATTTATCACCTCTGTCACCTACATGCTCGTCCATATACGACATTCCACAATGCCCCCCAAATTCCATAAAGTGGAGAAAGATCATCTTATTCGTGTTAGCTAAAGCAAAGAACTGAGATTCAAAACCAGTTCTGAATTCAGAGCCTGTGCTATGTGCACGACACTGACCTCTTGAGAAAGAATCCCCAACCTTCCTCAATAACTGGTTATCGTTTGTGACATTTTTTCTTTTAACGATGCTCACTTTCAAGAAATGCTTCCCAGTACTTCATCTAAATCCCTCTCTTCTCCTCTATTTTAAGCAATTCCTTTTATTTATGTTCTCAATGGGAAGAGAGTGCGTGGGTCAGCCACTTCCTTAATAACAGTTCTTTAACAATTATTAAATCACCTCTACTCCAGGCTTAATGCATCCTACTCCTTCAACCTTTTGTTTCAAGCTCTGATTTTTTAGTAACTGCATCCACTCTTCTCTGGGCCTCTTGCAAGCTCTTGTTGTTGCCCTCCAAATGCATATATATTACATATACACACCCCTCTTGTAATGTAGAGTCTATGCCAAGTAAAGCCAACATAATCCCCGCCTCTAGTTCTTTTATATGAGAGAGAGAGAGAGAGAGAGACTCATGATTTTAATAAAAGCCTTATCTTGTTAGGATACTCATTATCCACTTACAATCCATTATCATCACAGATTTCTTTTTATGATACCCTTTCCTAGTCCAGCTTGTGCCCAATGTAGTGTGTTTATTATCAACAATAATAATCTACCTTGAAATTACTCTCTACAAGCATGCCAAGTGCTTTGGTGCCTGGAGGGGAAACAGACTGTGCTTACAGGGACTGGTCCCTGAGAAAGGAAGCTCGTGTGAGGCCCCAGCAGCATCCTGACAGTGGCAGGAGGAGACAGCAATATGACATGCCATGCGTGTGACAGCATCGCCCTTCCAGCAGGGGCATGTGGCATAGAAAGGGGTGGGGTTGTCCCGTTTCTCTTTGGTACATCCCTGCCCTCCCTTCGTGTTTGTGCCTGAGAAACTTGCTCCATCTTCCCAACTTATGTCCGTACTGCTTCTTCACGAGGTTTTCTTTTCTTTTCACCGACTCACTCCCTACCCCAGGCTGCTTATGACCTCTAGTTTGCTCCACATGAGCCATCTCACAGAAAGCTGCAGGAAGACAGGTACGAGACCCCCCATCAGGGAAGGCGTAAAGGGGGCTGTCCCATGCGCTAGTCCATGAAACCCTCCCCCAGTAAAGCGCGGCTGGCAGGACAGACTCTACTTCCTGCAGACATCATTGGAAAGAAATTGTGTTCCTGTCCCATGGGAGACAGTAACCCTGTCCATTTCCCCTTTGCTACAGAGTAGAGTCTAGACTTCAATGACTCATGCGGGCAAAACAGCTGCCCCGTCCCGCACACCCCACCCCACAGCTACTGCCCTGAGTGCTGCTGTGTAAAGTCTCTGTGTTGCTCTGAAATCTTTGGGCTGAAAGGAGAACAAAGGAACAGCAGAAACAGCTGCGCGCCCGTTCTGGGGCAGGACCGGCCTGCATGATTTTCAGAGAGGCAAGGCACTTCCTGTCTGAAAATGTCCTCTTGAATGCTAGTAATACGTGAAAACAAAGGGGCTGAGAGTTGGGAGAAGGCACTGGTGGAGTGCGAACAGATGTTTCTGCACGACGGCGATGGAAAAGCTAAAGAAAGCGGTATCAGCCAGGACTCGGTTGTCTGCATGCAACCGAACGCCCGCGTCCCTGACTTAACCGAGACAGAAGTTGATTTCCTGTCCGGATAAAGGAAGCACGGATGTGGGCGGGACACGCTGCGACGTCAGCTCCAAACCCCGCCAGAGCTCTGCGTCTGACCTTTCCACGTGGCCTTCATCCTTGAGGCCCAAGGTGTCTGTGCAGCTCCAGACACTGCGTTGCAGGCAGAAAGAGGAGGAAGAAGGGAAGAACTTTCTGGAAGTAAAGTAGAATGGATACTGGGTAGATAACTAGCAGTTTCCACACTAAAAGCTAAGACAAAATACTTTCGGTTGTGGTTCTCAAAACCCGGCATGTGTTTTAAGGGCAGGGAGGACACGCACCACACTTTCCCCCCCGGGGGCAGTGGAGAGACAAGGGATGAAAACAGACCAGGATATATAAATCTGATGCATGAAAACTTGTCACTCGTATCTTTTAGGTCATTTTTAACGTTAAAATGAATGGAAAGCTTGATTATATAAGTAAAACAACCGAACTTTATCGTGTCAGAGGGAGCTATTCAAATTGAAATGTAGAGCTTTGTTTTGAAAATAAAAAACATCCATCAGAGGGGGAGTTAGTTCAACAAAGGAATGAAACCAGTAAACATCTGCAATTTCACATGATGAGGGAAAATAATATAAAGCTCAGTTATTTTAAGCAATAGACCAAAAAAAAAAAAAACAAAAACAAAAAGTGGAAGTAAAATGGAGGCTACGACTTGTCATTCTTGCTGACAAGAGGAATGGCTTCACTCAGCCATGGGTGTGACACATGGGGGGGAGTGGGGAGAAAGGAGGTCTCAAGTGTTTCACTCAGTTGTCTTTTATGCTTCCTGAGACCCTGTGATTACAGTAAACAGAATCTCTCAATGGAAAAATCAGGCTACATGGTTTGACAGAGGACTTTTTTCTTTTGCGTCAAGCTATAAGGATAGCCTCACAAAGCTAAGATGATGCACAGTTAAGAGATTGCTTTTAGGGCAACGAATAAAAGCCCCCGAATTCAGGGCTATTTGAAGACCGCTGGGATGTATGCTAGACTTAATAAACTTGGACTGACCTTTAAAACCTGCAACAGAGACTCTTCCCCCTGAGCAGTAATTGCCCTGCCAATAACACCCAAGCCACAGGTCCAAGCCTCATCGCCGGCCCGAGGGAAAGCCAGTATCTGGCAAGACATAGGGAACAGCAGAAAGGCAAAGATCTGCTCTGCTTATATCCTTGTTACTTAATCACTGCAGAAGTGAACCAAAGGTCCTTGTAATGTTCCACAATTGTACTGTAATGTCTGGGGATCTCTGCTTTATACAAAGTCTTCTCAACCTTGTAGTGCATTCAACAGCAACAAAAGTAAGTATTTCTCCCTGAGGAACCCCACCCCCCCTCCCCTGAGCAAGTGCATATGTGGGGAAAACATGAGATTTAGAGCCACAGATACCTGGCTGGCAATCCAAGATCTGTGATTCACTGGGCAAGAGTAACACCAGGAAAGCAATGAATACTTTTCACACACAAAACTGGGAAACCAGTTCCTTACTTCCTTACACTGATGCTTCAGTGATTCAATGAGATGATGCATATTAAGCCCCCACCTGATACTTAATAGGTATTCAACAAATGCTAGAATCTCTCCCTCTCTCCTACCTCCCCACCCCATCGCTTTACCCACTCTCAACAACTCATTGTTTTGCATTTAGGTTCACATATTTAGCACAATTTGATCACGATAATACACTGTGAGGTTCAATGAGGATGCCAGTAACAGTACAGCCGTGGATAAAAACTTCTCCCTCGCAATGTGACATTAGGCACAGACCTCCAAGAAGCAGCTGGCTTCAGCAATGATCTCAGCAAGGACTCTAGGAAGGTACAGGAATACGGGAAAGCCACATGAGCAGGCTCCCAGACATCATCCAGGGATCTTCATCCTCTGCCCAGTCTTTTGCTCTAGGACTAGGCAACCACATGTAAAAACTGCCAGTTCCATTTATTAGCTCAAAGTTGAAGTCACCAGGTAAGGGTATTTGGGAATATTGCAAAAGAGATGCAGGCAGAAAGGAGAGTGAACTGGAGTTTTGGGCACCAGTGACCTAACGTAGGAAGTAGTGACAGTCTCCTGGGAAAATTCAGTTAGAAATCATTTAATATATTTGGATATAGGCACAGGAGTAGTGTTGGTGTTTTAAGAGCTTATATATCAAAATGAAATATAAAGACCCTAAACGTATACTGTTTTTACTGCTTTTGAATTATTTAAGAGTAGAGATACACGCTCTGTCTGAATTGCTCGTTTCTTCAATGCTCACAATCGAGCACTAGGGAAAGCTTCCTGTCTATGTAAAAAATTAATTGCTAAATTTTATTTTTCCAGTCATGGAGTTCTAATCTGTTCACCTTTAAACACTCATTATTTATACAAATAACTAAGTTGTTTTTCAGAGCAAATGCAAGAGAAAAGTAGAGAATGAAATAACTAGCTAAAATCTGAGATGAGACCAAAATACCCATGAAAAGCTTTTCTTGTTAATTCACATTTAATGACTGGGGAGTCCTTTGCCTATTACTATGCTATGCAAATCAACAAGCAAAAAAAAAAAAGCACGCAAAAAAATGTAAGAGCACCATACCACAATCCACAGTTACCATTTATTTTGACAATCCCAGTTCTATTTTAATTATTCATTATAGTATTTTATGGCAGAGTGTAAATGTGCTACGACTTATTTTTTTAAGTTAAAAAGTATATGTACTGCAAACCTCATGAGTGCTTTTTCCCATTAAATGTTTTCTATAATCAGAAGAGACTGCCTTTCTAGAAAACTTCCAAGGTTATTTCGTGACAGAGCAGAATAAATTATGTTCTACTGTTCACCTACTTCTACAAGTTAGAGATTTTGAAGATTAAGATCCTTTATTTTAAAAATCTTAAGAAAATATGTATTTTGGGCCTTACTTAATGAAATTCTTAGGGTTAAAGTTTTAGATTGTCAAGGTTTCTCCTTGAAGGGGAGGTGGTGAAGAAAACCATAGAAAACAAGTAATCAAAGAGAGATTCTAGGAAATACTACATTTTCTCTTTAAAGTCTATTTATTGAACTTAAATCGACATAGACAGGGAGGCTTAAATTTACATATTTCTTTTTCTTTCCCAAAATAGTATGAAGGAGGAGAATGTGGGTAATAGGTAATAATGAGTTCGGGATCAATGATAATCAGATACCACTGAGGATGTCGGTCTTTGTCATGATCAAGGCTACGGTGTATTGATTGTTGCTTTCCCGTGAGGGACAGGAGGAAAGGTGGAACTTGGAGCCTCCTCTGTTCTTACTCAATCGAGCAAAAGGCTCTATCGATAGAGCCCCTAGATACAGTAGTTCTATGTTTTTGCACCTGTTGATACTTTAGGATACTGGATACTTCTGCAAGAAGGCAGTGGCTCTTCAAGAAAGTGACTTGACGTCCGCTACAAAAAATTTAAGGAAGTACTTAATAGAAGGTTAATATCCTTTATATAACAAATATATTTAGCCTGCCTATAGTTAAAGGTTGTTGCTAACTAATGTTGCTCCAGAAAGGAACAGGAGCGAGGGGAAACATTTTTCTTCCTGCTATATAGGCTAGAGGGCACTGTGGTATAATCTCAGTAGGTATGTCTTCAACCTTTGTATAACCCAGACTTTTGGATATCAGATATGGAAGAAGTACTTCAAGCCACTGCATGGTGGTGCTGCCTGCTGGCCAACACATAAATTTGGACAGTGATACAATCTTGAAGTGAGCAGCAGTTTATATTTGAGTGTTTCAGCCTATTTTCTTGTTGTATGAAATGGCATGGGAAAAAATGGAAGTCATGAAAAAAAAAAAGTCAGCCCTAATAAGGAGTAAGGATCTCAGGATTTCAGATGGAAAACCAGTTAATCTGAGTGCTGACTGATATTATGAATTAAAACAATAAAAATAAGGAACTATGTGGGGCGCCTGAGTGGCTCGGTCGGTTAAGCGTCCGACTCAGGCCATGATCTCACGGTTCGTGAGTTCGAGCCCTGCATCAGGCTCTGGGCTGACAGCTCAGAGCCTGGAGCCCGCTTCAGATTCTGTGTCTCCCTCTGTCTGCTCCTCCGCTGCCTGCACTCTGTTTCTTGCATTGTCTCAAAAATAAATAAACATTAAAAAAAATTTTTTTTAAATAAGGAACTGTATGAAATGCTGGGAATTTAAATCAGAAAATTGTACGTGAAAATATACTTAATTAAGGATTTCATCATATACTTAGGTCTTGTGTAAAGAAGCCCCACACCTTTAGATATAGAAAACTTGTTAACATGTAACAGATCATAAAGATGTAAAATGTGAAATACTGGGTTTTGTTCATCTTTTTAATGGAAAAGCAAAAGTGAGCTTAGAAGGCAGGCCACATGTGTAGTGTACTCAAGAATGGCAATGCCACCACCATGAGATGAGGGTCCTTAGATACAGCAAATGTCGCTGCATCTCTACACGCGTTGACCCCGTAGGGGCATTTGTGATACCTCACAAAGTGCATAGCATTCAAGTATTCAGTAAATGTTCCCAGAATTGTCATGTATATGAAAACTGGGACTGTTCCATTTTTAATTTTGAATTCTGTCTAGTTGACATTGCCCCCTACTCAGTTACCAGGATTTTATGCTAAAGGAACAAGTATGGGACAAGTTGCTCCATTGCACTGTAAAAAAAAAAAAAAAAAAAAAAAAAAAAAAAAAAAAAAAGTTTGCTATAGGAAGCCTCTGTTCCAAGCCCCACACTTTCCATCTGCGGATGTTTGTGTTTGTGAGGTGGAGTGCCTAGATACAGGGATGGTAGATGCCGCAGAAACACATAGGTAGGCAGCTGTGGAAAGCAGAAAGCCCTAGGGGAGGATGCCCAGAAACAGACAAGAGGGACTTTGCTACAACAACCTCAGCTCCGGGGTTAGAAGTGCGTGGTTTATGAGAGCAAATGGCAGTTCAGTTATGGTCGAAATGGAACACCATGTGTTTTCAACAGGAATGACTGAAAGTCCAAAGCTTTACAGGTGGGAGGAAAATAACTACAGAACGACCCTACATTTCTAGAAACAATCCAGTCTTTAGAAAATCCTTCTTAATTTCCAGCTGATTAGGTCATATTATAGCTTTTATTAATTACACGTGCTACTATACAATCATTTTAAAGTAAGGGACTAAGTTTAGGTGCTTTTGGGAATGCTCCAGGATGTTTTCACATCTGAGGTGTGAAACTTATTTTGTCAACCTTTACAAGTTAGCAACTGTAGTATTTGGATTTCTATCACAATGAATCGGCATAAATATATTCTTTTTAGTAGGTTTCAAACATTTCAGAGGAATATTTTCTTCACGAAACTTGAGAGGGGACGCTATTAGTGAAAAGGTAGTCAGTCCCCAAAGTGTAAAGTAAAATAAAAATGTACTAAATAATAAAAGAAAGAGACAAAAAAAAAAAAAAAAGAAAAGAAAGCTCAGTTGGGAATCTTACTGGAGTATCTTGATATTCGATATGAACAATTTTAAATTCACAGGTAAAATATATACAATTTAAGATCAAAGTGTAAAGAGACCAGATTCCCCATTTTTATTTTGTTTTTCTCCAGCACAACTCTTACTACCCTCAGTCCTGCTGGAAGCCAATTACCAACACACAGGATGTAGGTAGTACAATAGCATTGCCACCAAAAGGCAGGCTTCTGGCCTCTCAAGCACATGCGCTCTGGGACCACGTCCTCCCTAAAGGCACCAAGCTGTTGCTAGGTAAAGCAGGAAGGGCAAAGAGAAGACACAGACTGCAAATAACCTAAGTAGGAGCAAGTAACGGTAAACTAATTTGGTGTTTACTGAGCATCTACTAGGCTGTGCAATGTTAGGAGCTGGGAATCTAAATATTAAGACACAGTTTCTGTCTATGGAAAGCTTCTCACTGATTTTTCCCTTAACTTTTTTTTTATTTTGAGATCATTTTTTATTAAAAATTTGTACAAAGGTTTCTCATACACCTCTCACCCAGCTTGTGCCCTCATGTTCATATCTTGCACAATCTTCAGGCCAATCATCAAAACTAAACAACTGACCCTGATAGAATATGGTTACCTAACCTACATGCTTTATTCGTATTTCACCAGTATTTGCACTAATGCCTGTTGTTTCGGCATCCACTATGCAGTCCTACCGTGGTATTTAATCATCGTGCCTCTTTAGTGTGCTGCATTCTCTGACAATTCCTCAGTCTCCCCTTGACTTTCTTGACTCTGACCTCTCTGCTAGTTGACTTCTGAACAATCATAATGGGAAGTGTGAATTCCATGAGGATGCTATGGGTTTTTTTTTTTTTTTTGCCTTGAGATGGGGTGGCTTCATGGTAAGATGACATTTGAAATGGGTCTGGAAAAATGAAGTGGGACTTTGCCAACTTATTATTTATATCTCATCTGTTTAACATATATTTCTAGTAATGACAAGAATAGTAGGCATTGTGATTGCACCCTCAAGACAAAAACGGTCTCTGCTCTTACACATCTTATGGAGGTATTAAATAGGTCTTGACAAATACATTGACAGTTACAAAGAGGAGGTAAGAAGGCCTGGGGTCAAATTCGGCAAATGGGTTTCACTTCACCCAGAAGGTGAGGGGAGATTCCCTGGAGGAAACGGCGGTAAACTGAAATCTAACCAGGGATTCGTCAGGTGAAGGGAGGACAAGAGAGTTCAGAAAGGGGGAACAGCATCGGCAGATGCCTAGAGTCAAGAGCACTTGTCAGATTCGGAGAACTTCAAATGCTGCATCACTGGAACATATGATGGAGGGGGGTGGTATAAAGAAGAGAGGCTAGATGGCTTGGAGAGAGAGGAACTTTCTGCATTATTTGGGAAAAGGATGGCTGGAGCAAAGAGGAGGGAGAAAGGTCATGCAAATGTAAGAAGAACATACACAAAGCATCCAGAGATACCTGAGGACAAGAAAGATGTTGGATTTCCCTTCAAGATGATGAAGGTTAGGACATCAGCAGAGTTAGGGTACCAAAAGCACGGAATAAAATTTTGAAAAATCAAGAGATTTATTGTCTTCCCAAAAGAGCATCAATATCGTGGAAAGTGTAAGAACTCTGTTAGACTTTTAAACTTATTTTAATAGCTCAGGAGTATCTTTATTTTAATAGCTCAGGAGTATCTTTACTTTGAATCACATCTCATAGAAGATATCATTTTAGAGTGTCTGGCTTCTAAGATTCCTGGTTTGGGCTGAAACTACAGATTCTGATGACACTTACTATTGAAACACAAGATAGAGGAATGAGTGTGGACCACGGCTGGCAAAAAGGTGGTGGAAGGCTGACACAGAGAGTGTGAGAGGCAGACTGGGAGCCTAGGAAGATCTGAAGCAGAGAGGAGTAAAAGGTCTAGGGGAAATGTGGTTACAGGAATTAAGGAAAGAGAGAACTGTGAGGAAGCATGCCCTCCCACAGAGAGGTGAGGCCAGAGGAGCACTGAAATGATTCCTGTAATCTGACCCTTAGCAAGCAGCTGTCACGGGTGACCTTTGTTAGAATACTTTCAAAAAGAGTCACGGCGTGGACACTATATTGAAACAAGCTGAGGAGTGAATGTGACCTGAAGAAACAGTGCTCTATATTGAAAACTGTCTTCCAGAGACTTTGTCGATGAGGCAAAGCATGAAGCAAGAGTACATTGAATGCAGGATGGAGGAGATATTTTTATGGAGGGCAGTGCATTCCTAGACCAAAGGAGGAGTGAGCTGGAAGATTCTTGCTTTCCTGGAAAAGGTCTGTACATCTGCAGGGGTCCCCTAGTCGGGGACTTCTGCCCCCAAACAACCCCAGATTTAAGAGGACCCAAGGGAAGCCTACAGTAGCCCCCAAGACATGCCTCAGACATGGTAACTCTGCCCCACAATGGAGATGCTAACTTAGCAGGACTAAATACCCTTCTTCCTTTTTAGCACATTCCTTGATAATTTTGCGATTTTCCTTTATTTTATTTTTATTTCTATGGCTAATACTGTTCACTGTCTTATTTTATTTATTTGTTAGTGTTTATTTTTGAGAGAGAGAGAGAGAGAGAGAGAGATAGTGAGAGAAAGGAAGAGGCAGAGAGGGGGAGAGAGAGAATCCCAAGCATGCTCCCCGCTGTCAACACAGAGCCTGACACAGGGCTTGATCTCCCAAACTGTGAGATCATGACCTGAGCTGAGATCAAGAGTCAGATGCTTAACTGACTGAGCCACCCAGGCGCCCCTTTACTGACTTATTTTACATTTTTTTCTCGCTAAAGTGTTTTAAATGTTCTTTATCTCCTTCCTTTTTTCTGCCCTTGTTATCATTAACTTTCTCTGTTTTATTATCTTGCCCTATTAGCGCGTTATGATATATTAGCTTCTGGTACTTCCATCCTCCATCTCAAATGGCCTCTCCAACACCAGCCACCATACCCTTCCTATGTTCTCCTCTGTGAAGTCTGGGAGAAGGTCATCTGCTGAGGGACGGAGAAGTGACGTGCAGCACACAGCTTGTGGTGAATGCTAAATGGAGAATGGTTCAGACAAAAAAGTTACTCACCTGTTTGGTACTGATAAGGATTTTGAAAATTGTTCCATATGCAAAACCAGTTTCAACCTAAAACCTGCTTACAGAACATTTCAACGGGGATGTTTCATTGTCAGCCCACAAGGTCATTTTAAGGCCCCTTATCATCCCCAACCTTGTTGCTGGTAGTCAGTTATGTCTTTTACTTCTTTCCTACTTCAACCCAACTAGATTTGCTGAGGGCCTACTGAATCCATTCACTTCTTCATCCAAGTAATTATATATGAAAGCTGCTAGGATGAAGGTGACTATAGGGTGCATGTGAACAAGGTTTATGATGTTCTTCCAAATACTTTCTGGCTCCCTTTATTTCTCTTTAGCCTCTACTCTACCTTCTCTTTCCCTCTACCCCAGACTAGTTCTCTTCTAATATATCTAATCTCTAGTTAGCTGACCAAACACAATAAAATGGCTCCAATTTATTTCCATCATGGTGTCAGAGCTCTTAAAAATACGGTCAAAGATCTCCAAACTGATGGCATCAAAACTATCTCATCCCCATCACTTCAATTCCTTACTTCATCTAAGCAAAGCACAATCAATCCCAGTATTCTCCTATCTCTGGTCAGTGCATTTAATCAAAGTCTTCTTTTAACAGATACTCAAAGTTGGAAAGCGTTATCACTAGGATGACTAGTACAGGTCATACACGGAATTCCAGACATAGAAGCACTTGGATTATGAAAATCCCTTGCTTGGAAGCAACACCCGGGCCACGGACCCATCTCTCCCATCTCTTCTAGCCATTCGTTCTCCCCCTTTCCTCTCCCTCCTTGGCCAGTTTGCTGACAGAACTCATCACTAGCATGAGTCTCCAGTCCTCATCCCCTCTCTGCCCAAGTGCAAAGAAAGAAGCAAGGCTGCGGTCATTTAGACCCCCATTTCCATCTGCAGTCTTGGGCCTCCCCTTCCCTTTATTTTCCTGGCTTCTATGAAATGTAATTTCACGTTTGGCTGATGACTACGGGCTTACCAAGCTCCCACCTAATCCACAGGCAGCGCCAGGTGCCAGAACATGGAGGACATGGTATTGCCACCCACAATGTATGGAAACTAAAAGCCCATAGCGAAAATACTTCAGCAAGAACTGGGGAATGTATCGTATAGCCTTTCCAGCTTAAGAACCTATGAAATTGTATCTGGAGGTAGATCCAAGTACGTGCCTCTTTTATTTAGCATATGGCTCTTCACCTCAGAAAACATGCTGAGGGTAAGAAAAAGTCTTAAAACAAAACACAGAAAATGTGAAATAAAAAGATTAAGAATCAAAGCCCTAAAGAGCAAAAAGTAAACTAAAGAATTCTTCCAAGTTCAAGTTTATACATCAGTGGTTCTTAACCTGTGTTCTTCAGAGGTGTTTAAGGGTAGGTCTCTAGAACCCTAGCACTACACTTAACCCGCATAGTTCCATTTTTATCTCTTTCACATACTAGACCTCCATGTCAGACTTCAGTTTGGAGGACAGGTTAAAAAAAAAAAGTTTAAAAATCATTATATCAAACTCCAGCCATTCAACAAACATTTGTTGAACATCTACTATGTGCCAAGCACTGTGCTATGGGATGGAGGTGCAAAAATGAGTAATACACGGGTGCTGCCCTCAAGGGGTTCTTCCTGAAGATGGGGAAACAGATAAATGATACAAAGCACATAGTACAGTGTGAAGAATAGGGAGCTTTGTGATTCCATGAAACAGATGTTTTAACATCTGTAAATTGGCTTAGAAGCTCTGCTTAAACATATCTAGTAATTCTACAAGGTAGTCGATTCTATTTTTAACACGTGTAATTTTAAGAAGTTTTTCTTTTTAGGGCTGATGTCTACGTTCTTGTGGCTTCAATCCATTGGCTCTAGTTCTGTCTCTAAGTCTACCCAGGCTACGCCCACTAGCCTTTTCCAAAAGATTGCATTTTAAGATTTGAGTTCAGTCATCATTCCCTTCCCCTGACTTTCTACTCCCTTAGGCATACAGCCTTTATTTATACCAATTATATTATGGATTCCTGTAACCGAGACAAAAAGGGAGAGAATTTTTTGAGAATAGAGAATTGAAGAAATGGCTCCTATAATTGTAAAAACAGTCCTGGGCTCTCCTGGAATCAAGAAAAATAAGTAAATGAAATTAGACATAATAAAATGTGACTACAGATCCTTAAAGCTCATTTTTCTTCATTATTAACATTCGAAATTAATGGAAGTCTAGAGGGTGGTCAAAATCATACAAGAACACACATAAAAATGACTTACTGCTGTTACAACACATGACATGCTCAATGTGTTGCCCCTCATTAAAACGCATAGTTTAACACAATATTCAAAATTGGAATGAAACCAGTGTACTAACAGTTCCCACCAATGCCTGCACAAACATCTAAGAAATGTTGCCTGAGAGATAGTACCTCAGATTTCCACTGGCTAAACCTGCACCTTTAGCATGTTCTAGAAGAAATCAAGGAAGAGTAATTTTAATTTTTTTTTATGTTTATTTATTCTTGAGAGACAGAGAGATAGAGTGTGAGTGGGGGAGGGGGAGAGAGAGAGGGAGACACAGAATCTGAAGCAGGCTCCGGGCTCTGAGCTGCCAGCAAAGAGCCTGATGTGGACTTGAATTCATAAGCAGTGAGATCATGAGGTCATGATCTGAGCTAAAGTCAGAGGCTTAGCTGACTGAGCCACCCAGGCGCCACAAGGAAGATTAATTTTAAAAAATTAATATTACCTACGTTTGTAGATTTCATGGCCAACACCTACTTTTCATTACATTTTAGTGTTTCACTTATTGGGTACTTTTTAACTACTGAAAACCTTTAGAAAATTATTGTGCTTAAGTAATATTATAAAATGTTTAATAGGCCTAATTGTATAAAGCATTTCAGTATTTTTTTAACCACAATTTCTATACACAAGAATTTTGCTACATAATGAATTAAGGAGCTTTAAAAGCTGGTGTGAAACCTAATACACATATACATTTATCTTTATGACAAAATTATCAGTTAGGATGATTTGAAGGTAAATTTTCTGAGCACAGGCTTTGCATAAAAAGTATGTTTCACTATTAATATAAAATTTAAGTACTGCCTCCTTCCAAGGGAACTGAAGTAATCTATAAGTTGTTTTTAATTTTTAATTTTTTATAAGCCTTTTTTATTATTATTTTCAATATATGAAATTTATTGTCAAATTGATTTCCATACAACACCGAGTGCTCATCCCAAAAGGTGCCCTCCTCAATGCCCGTCACCCACCCTCCCATCCCTCCCATCCCCCATCAACCCTCAGTTTGTTCTCAGTTTTTAAGAGTCTCTTATGCTTTGCCTCTCTCCCACTCTAACCTCTTTTTTTTTTTTTTCCTTCCCCTCTCCCATGAGTTTCTGTTAAGTTTCTCAGGATCCACATAAGAGTGAAAACATATGGTATCTGTCTTTCTCTATAAGGCTTATTTCACTTAGCATCACACTCTCCAGTTCCATCCACGTTGCTACAAAGGGCCATATTTCATTCTTTCTCATTGCCACGTAGTACTCCACTGTGTATATAAACCACAATTTCTTTATCCATTCATCAGTTGATGGACATTTAGGCTCTTTCCATAATGTGGCTATTGTTGAGAGTGCTGCTATAAACACTGGGGTACAAGTGCCCCTATGCATCAGTACTCCTGTATCCCTTGGGTAAATTCCTAGCAGTGCTACTGCTGGGTCATAGGGCAGGTCTATTTTTAATTTTTTGAGGAACCTCCACACTGTTTTCCAGAGCGGCTGCACCAATTTGCATTCCCAGCAACAGTGCAAGAGGGTTCCCGTTTCTCCACATCCTTGCCATCATCTATAGTCTCCTGATTTGTTCATTTTGGCCACTCTGACTGGCGTGAGGTGATGTCTGAGTGTGGTTTTGATTTGTATTTCCCTGATGAGGCACGACATTGAGCATCTTTTCATGTGCCTGTTGGCCATCCGGATGTCTTCTTTAGAGAAGTGTCTATTCATGCTTTCTGCCCATTTCTTCACTGGGTTATTTGTTTTTCGGGTGTGGAGTTTGGTGAGCTCTTTATAGATTTTGGATACTAGCCCTTTGTCCGATATGTCATTTGCAAATATCTTTTCCCATTCCATTGGTTGCCTTTTAGTTTTGTTGGTTGTTTCCTTTGCTGTGCAGAAACTTTTTATCTTCATGAGGTCCCAGTAGTTCATTTTTGCTTTTTTTTTTCAATGTTTTTTTTTTCCAACGTTTATTTATTTTTGGGACAGTGAGAGACAGAGCATGAACGGGGGAGGGGCAGAGAGAGAGGGAGACACAGAATCGGAAACAGGCTCCAGGCTCCGAGCCATCAGCCCAGAGCCTGACGCGGGGATCGACCTCACGGACCGCGAGATCGTGACCTGGCTGAAGTCGGACGCTTAACCGACTGCGCCACCCAGGCGCCCCCATTTTTGCTTTTAATTCCCTTGCCTTTGGGGATGTGTCAAGTAAGAAATTGCTACAGCTGAGGTCAGAGAGGTCTTTTCCTGCTTTCTCCTCTAGGGTTTTGACGGTTTCCTGTCTCACATTCAGGTCCTTTATCCATTTTGAGTTTATTTTTGTGAATGGTGTGAGAAAGTGGTCTAGTTTCAATCTTCTGCATGTTGCTGTCCAGTTCTCCCAGAACCATTTGTTAAAGAGACTGTCTTTTTTCCATTGGATGTTCTTTCCTGCTTTGTCAAAGATGAGTTGGCCATATGTTTGTGGGTCTAGTTCTGGGGTTTCTATTCTATTCCATTGGTCTATGTGTCTGTTTTTCTGCTAATACCATGCTGTCTTGATGATTACAGCTTTGTAGTAGAGGCTAAAATCTGGGATTGTGATGCCTCCTGCTTTGGTCTTCTTCAAAATTACTTTGGCTATTCAGGGCCTTTTGTGGTTCCATATGAATTTTAGGATTGCTTGTTCTAGCTTCGAGAAGAATGCTGGTGCAATTTTGATTGGGATTGCATTGAATGTGTAGATAGCTTTGGGTAGTATTGACATTTTGACAATATTTATTCTTCCAACCCATGAGCACGGAATGTTTTTCCATTTCTTTATGTCTTCTTCAATTTCGTTCATAAGCTTTCTATAGTTTTCAGCATACAGATCTTTTACATCTTTGGTTAGATTTATCCCTAGGTATTTTATGCTTCTTGGTGCAATTGTGAACGGGATCAGTTTCTTTATTTGTCTTTCTGTTGCTTCATTATTAGTGTATAAGAATGCAACTGATTTCTGTACATTGATTCTGTATCCTGCAACTTTGCTAAATTCATGTATCAGTTCTAGCAGACTTTTGGTGGAGTCTATCGGATTTTCCATGTATAATATCATGTCATCTGCAAAAAGTGAAAGCGTAACTTCATCTTTGACAATTTTTATGCCTTTGATTTCCTTTTGTTGTCTGCTGATGCTAGAACTTCCAACACTATGTTAAACAAAAGCGGTGAGAGTGGACATCCCTGTCATGTCCCTGATCTCAGGGAAAAAGCTCTCAGTTTTTCCCCACTGAGGATGATGTTAGCTGTGGGCTCTTCATAAATGGCTTTTATGAGGTTTAAGTATGTTCCTTCTATCCCGACTTTCCCAAGGGTTTTTATTAAGAAAGGATGCTGAATTTTGTCAAATGCTTTTTCTGCATCAATTGACAGGATCATATGGTTCTTATCTTTTCTTTTATTAATGTGACGTATCACGTCGATTGATTTGCAAATGTTGAACCAGCCCTGCATCCCAGGAATGAATCCCGCTTGATCATGGTGAATAATTCTTTTTATATGCTGTTGAATGTGATTTGCTAGTATCTTATTGAGAATTTTTGCATCCATATTCATCAGGGATATTGGCCTATAGTTCTCTTTTTTTACTGGGTCTCTGTCTGGTTTAGGAATCAAAGTAATACTGGCTTCATAGAATGAGTCTGGAAGTTTTCCTTCCCTTTCTATTTTTTGTAATAGCTTGAGAAGAATAGGTATTATCTCTGCTTTAAACGTCTGGTAGAACTCCCCTGGGAAGCCATCTGGTCCTGGACTCTTATTTGTTGGGAGATTTTTGATAACTGATTCAATTTCCTCGCTGGTTATGCGTCTGTTCAAGCTTTCTATTTCCTCCTGATTGAGTTTTGGAAGTGTGTGGGTGTTTAGGAATTTGTCCATTTCTTCCAGGTTGTCCAGTTTGTTGGCATATAATTTTTCATAATATTCCCTGATAATTGCTTGTATCTCTGAGGGATTGGTTGTAATAATTCCATTTTCATTCATGATATTATCTATTTGGGTCATCTCCCTTTTCTTTTTGAGAAGCCTGGCTAGAGGTCTAT
Source organism: Felis catus (assembly GCF_018350175.1). Taxonomy (NCBI): domain Eukaryota; kingdom Metazoa; phylum Chordata; class Mammalia; order Carnivora; family Felidae; genus Felis; species Felis catus. Next base: position 91,972,466 of record NC_058374.1, read on the forward strand.
CAATTTTGTTTATTTTTTCAAAAAACCAACTCTTGGTTTCGTTGATCTGCTCTACAGTTTTTTTAGATTCTATATTGTTTATTTCTGCTCTGATCTTTATTATTTCTCTTCTTCTGCTGGGTTTAGGCTGCCTTTGCTGTTCTGCTTCTATTTCCTTTAGGTGTGCTGTTAGATTTTGTATTTGGGATTTTTCTTGTTTCTTGAGATAGGCCTGGATTGCAATGTATTTTCCTCTCAGGACTGCCTTCACTGCATCCCAAAGCATTTGGATTGTTGTATTTTCATTTTCTTATGTTTCCATATATTTTTTAATTTCTTCTCTAATTACCTGGTTGACCCACTCATTCTTTAGTAGGGTGTTCTTTAACCTCCATGCTTTTGGAGGTTTTCCAGACTTTTTCCTGTGGTTGATTTCAAGCTTCGTAGCATTGTGGTCTGAAAGTATGCATGGCATGATATCAATTCTTGTATACTTATGAAGGGCTGTTTTGTGACCCAGTATGTGATCTATCTTGGAGAATGTTGAGAATAAAGTATATTCTGTTGCTATGGGATGCAGAGTTCTAAATATATCTGTCAAGTCCATCTGATCCAATGTATCATTCAGGGCCCTTGTTTCTTTATTGACTGTGTGTTTAGATGATCTATCCATTTCTGTAAGTGGAGTGTTAAAGTCCCCTGCAATTACCACATTCTTATCAATAGGGTTGTTTGTAATTGTTTTATATATTTGGGGGCTCCTGTATTCGGCACATAGACATTTATAATTGTTAGCTCTTCCTGATGGATAGACCCTATGATTATTATATAATGCCCTTCTTCATCTCTTGTTACAGCCTTTAATTTAAAGTCTAGTTTGTCTCATATAAGTATGACTACTCCAGCTTTCTTTTGACTTCCAGTGGCATGATAAATAGTTCTCCATCCCCTCACTCTCAATCTGAAGGTGTCCTCAGGTCTAAAATGAGTCTCTTATAGACAGCAAATAGATGGGTCTTGTTTTTTTTTTATCCATTCTGATAACCTATGTCTTTTGGTTGGTGCATTTAGTCCATTTACATTCAGTGTTATAGAAAGACATGGGTTTAGAGTCATTGTGGTGTCCATAGGTTTCATGCTTGTAGCGATGTCTCTGGTACTTTGTCTCACAGGATCCCCCTTAGGATCTCTTGTAGGGCTGGTTTAGTGGTGATGAATTCCTTCAGTTTTTGTTTGTTTGGGAAGACCTTTATCTCTCCTTCTATTCTAAATGACAGACTTGCTGGATAAAAGATTCTCACCTGCATATTTTTTCTGTTCATCACATTGAAGATTTCCTGCCATGCCTTTCTGGCCTGCCAAGTTTCAGCAGACAGATCCATCAAGAGTCTTATCGGTCTCCCTTTATATGTTAGAGCACATTTATCCCTAGCTGCTTTCAGAATTTTCTCTTTATCCTTGTATTTTGCCAGTTTCACTATGATATGTCATGCAGAAGATCGATTCAAGTTACATCTGAAGGGAGTTCTCTGTGCCTCTTGGATTTCAATGCCTTTTTCCTTCCCCAGATCAGGGAAGTTCTCAGCTATTATTTCTTCAAGTACACCTTCAGCACCTTTCCCTCTCTCTTCCTCCTCTTGGATACCAATTATGCATAGATTATTTCTCTTTAGTGCATCACTTAGTTCTCTAATTTTCCCCTCATACTGCTGGATTTTTTTATCTCTCTTTCTCTCAGCTTCCTCTTTTTCCATAACTTTATCTTCTAGTTCACCTATTCTCTCCTCTGCCTCTTCAAGCCGAGCTGTGGTGGTTTCCATTTTGTTTTGCATTTCGTTTAAAGCGCTTTTCAGCTCCTCATGACTGTTCCTTAGTCCCTTGATCTCTGTAGCAAGAGATTCTCTGCTGTCCTGTATACTGTTTTCAAGCCAGCAAGCGATTAATTTTATGACTATCATTCTAAATTCACTTTCTGTTATATTGTTTAAATCCTTTTTGATCAGTTTGTTAGCTGTCGTTATTTCCTGGAGATTCTTTTGAGGGGAATTCTTCCGTTTCGTCATTTTGGATAGAACTGCAGGGCACTTCCCCTGTGCTGTCTTGAATAACTCGCGCTGGTGGGCGGGGCCGCAGTCAGACCTGATGTCTGCCCCCAGCCCACCGCTGGGGCCACAGTCAGACTGGTGTGTGCCTTCTCTTCCCCTCTCCTAGGGGCAGGATTCACTGTGGGGTGGCGTGGCCCATCTGGGCTACTTGCACACTGCCAGGCTTGTGGTGCTGGGGATCTGGCGTATTAGCTGGGGTGGATTGGCAAGGTGCACGGGGGTGGGAGGGGCAGGCTCAGCTTACTTTTCCTTCAGAGATCCACTTCAGAGGGGCCCTGCAGCACCGGGAGGGAGTCAGACCCGCCGCTGGAGGGATGGAGCCACAGAAGCACAGCGTTGGGTGTTTGCGTGGTGCAAGCAAGTTCCCTGACAGGAACCGGTTCCCTTTGGGATTTTGGCTGGGGGATGGGCAAGGGAATTGGCGCTGTCTAGCGCCTTTGTTCCCCGCCAAGCTGCGCTCTGCCATCTGGGGCTCAACAACTCTCCCTCCCATTGTCCTCCAGCCCTCCCGTTCTCTGAGCAGAGCTGTTAGCTTATAACCTTCCAGATGTTAAGTCCCACTTGCTGTCGGAACACACTCCATCCGGCCCCTCCGCTTTTGCAAGCCAGACTCGGTGGCTCTGCTTGGCCAGTGGGCCACCCCTCCGCCCCGGCTCCCTCCCGCCAGTCCGTGTAGAGCGCACCACCTCTCCGCCCTTCCTACCCTCTTCCGTGGGCCTCTCGTCTGCGCTTGCCTCTGGAGAATCCATTCTACTAGTCTTCTGGTGGTTTTCTGGGTTATTTAGGCAGGTGTAGGTGGAATCTAAGTGATCAGCAGGACACGGTGAGCCCAGGGTCCTCCTACGCCACCATCGTGTCCCTCCCCTCTATAAGCCTATTTTTTAAAGAAAAGCATGTACAGATATCACTGTGGTGTATATTAAATTTGACTTTGATCTTCCTGGCAGCCTAGGCAAAAAGGAAAATATGAAAGAATATTAATTATATTTGATACATCTGAGAAGATAAAATAACCATTGTCGGTGATTTTAAGGAAAACAACCTTTTTTCTACTAAATTCAAAACAGAATGTATCAAGAAGTACTAGTCAAGGGAATTTAAACAAAGGACATATAGCAATACCCATGTCTTCAACAAAGATATGCAGAAGGCTAGAAAATGATCCCAATAATATTATATATTACATATTTTCTATAGAATTCAAGGGTACAGGGTTAATGTAATTTAGTAAGGGTGTTTTTATGGAGAACTATCCTGAATAAACCAAGGAATGTAGCTCTTTTGTGAACTGCGATCATTAATTCATGAATGAAACTTGAATTAATAGAAAAGAGACGACAATTATTTTCTGTATTCCTCTTCCCCCAATGCAACTGTTACAGACTGATATAGATGGAAGCTATCTCAAGTTTAAACTCTAAGGATAAAGCCTGTAGGGTAGGTACTTTGTGTTCGTGCCCAAAGGAAGAACTCAGGATATCAAACATGAAAGCACAGAGTTCACATTCCATTACAGAAGCTGAAAAACTATTTCTAATCCTTGCCTGGCTGAAGGGTCACCCCCCATTGCCACACAAGTCAGTCATAGCAGCATCTAGGGCCAAAATTGGCCTCAAGACACAGCTTTGGAGAGGCTCAAGTACTTGAAAAAACTGCTTGTTTAAAATTCCACAGTACTGTACCAAAGAAAATTGTTTCTCCGAGCGTTTCTTTGCTCCAAGATTTCTCAGAGCTTTTAATTAGCTAACATGCAGTGTGGACGTCCCAAAGTGGGCACAGAATGAGCAATAAACTTATCTGACTACCGTGATACCATTTCCCAGAGAATCTTCCAAGACCAATTATAGAACAGTCTGGCAAATACCACCAGAAATGCCAGAAGCCCCACTTTAGGAAACAGGTATCCCCACCTCAGCCCCTCCTCCCCCCACAAAGATCCTCAGTGCTGTTCCAGTAATATGTTTGGTTTTTCATCAGCACCGACTCTTCAAAGACCTCCCACATGAAATTAATCTTAAAGTATCCCCCCAAGCAAGTGAACAAAACAGGTTTCAGGAAAGCACTGCTTATCATTGTTGGAGAGTTATTAACGAAATAACAATAGCTTCTGCACAGATTATATAAAGCTGCTCCTTTAGAGAATAACATAACAAGATGAACCACCTTCTAGGGCTGGAGATGGAAATTCAATGTCTTCGGCCTAAAGAGGAATGTTTTTCTATTAGATTACGTCAGGAGGTCACTGAAATAATAAATCGGAAAGTTGTAATAGTAAGATAAATTACACGGGAAGGACATTTAAATTTTATACTGCTTATGACATTTGATATTAAAATCTAATCTATTAGTAGATAATTCCTTTTCATTCCTGTCATCAAGAAATATATTAAAATACTGATTTTGAAGAATCATCACTAGGTTGGGGTCGATAATGATAGCAGCCAATACGTACTGTGCTGTAGGTCATGGTATACTAAGGTTATTACCTTCTTATACCAGTCCCATGAGATTGGTATTATGGCCATCCCTGTTTAACCAACGACTGATGAGATTCACATAGAACATATTGTAAAACCCAACCTGGTTTTGACAAGACCAAATAGTGATGAAATAAACTGCGAATGTGGTTGAATTTTTGCCATGGTATTTATAAAAGTATTTCATAGGTACATGGGTCAGGAAGTCGCAATTTGTAAGTTCTCCAAGTTTTGTCATTTTATGTGGAAAAAAGTGAATAAATATAGTTGCTTTTACCCCAGAAAAATTTCTAAATGTGAGTCTCTTCCCAAATGCTATTCCACAGGTAAAGTTAATTAAGCAAAAGACATGCGTTATTGAGGAACAAGCATAAGAATATATTAGTGTGTTGTTTCAAGTCACGGTACACAGTATTTATAGATTTTTTAATTGTAATAAACATGAATCATGTTATTACAAGTTTTATGTGCATCATCATCTTTTCTGCTGATTTGCTAATGGCTGTGGTGTAGATACAAATATAACTGGCAATTATCAAAACTTTGACTAGCACATCAGCAATGACCGCAGCAGACTGGCTATTCATAGTTTCCTTCCACCTAAGAAAGGATGTCATAAAGCAATGAGCAGGATTATAGGAATAAATCAGAATCTGCTTTAAACTACATGAAAGAGGAAATCATTTGCAAATCTGGGGATTTGTTAGTGTATCCAGAATACCACACAACTGATTGATTAGTCTATCATGTCATAGTATGTAAGAACAGGCTGTATTAAAAACTGCCCTTGGGAGAGGCCTGTCCAGTTCAATTTTTCTCTAATAAGAGGTTTGGGCGGGGGGGGGGGGGGGGGGGCACCGAGTAAATAAAGATCGCGACTCTGAGACCTGGCAACCAAAGACTCGATACGCACCTCGGCAGGAGGAAGACAAACACAAAGGCACTACAGGAGGGTCTAATCAGAAAGCTGAATTAAAATCAGACTAAAGCTGAGAAAGAAGTAAGCTTTCCAATTTGATGAGACGTGAATCACGCATCTGGATGGCCCAGGTTTGTACCTCTCAATTTACCTGATCTTGAGGAAATTTGTTTCCTAAAACCCAGGGCCCCTGGATGCAAATGACAAAAAAAAAAATCTGAAAGGCACCTTGGCCAACCAGAACCTTGCTTTTGAGATGCTCATCCTGATGTGTTCCTTAACCACTGAAAGGAATAAACATCCCAAATAATTCACTAAGAGAGGAAAAATGCTGTCACTTTCTTTTTGGCAAAGGCTTACTTATTTGGCAAATGCCTACTAACAGGAGTAACACCTCGAGAGTCAGACTAGCTTAATTGCCTATGCATCCTGGGGAAGTTCTTGGTAGAGAGAAAGTCTGTGGGCTTTCCAGACAAAGCCATCTGCAGATGGAAGGGAGGGGGAGTTGTCTAGACAAGGAGACAGCTAGCTTTAGAAAAGGAAAAGAGTATGTTGTGACAACGGCGAGTAAGACAGAAAGAGTAAGAATCACGCGGAGTCCGGGTTCTCAGCAGACGTTGACAGTGGTACAGAATGGAGGCTGCTGTCTGTCTTCCGTCACTGTGAGCCTTAGCCAAGAAGGTTCTGGGGGTGGTACAGATCTCCCAACTGGGAAGCTTCTCCATGGTAGAGCTTTCAGTTAATGAGAAAGAATATTGTATCAAGTGGGCTGAATTGGGGTGGGGCCTAGGTCTTGTATGCCATCAGGCTTCAAGCCTTGTCTTTCCTCAGGATTGTTGCCTGATGCTCACTAGACAAAATAAGTGGGCCAGGTATTGGGCTAGACACTGGGATGAGACAAAGAAGAAAACACAGTCCTACCTTCAAGTGGCTCTGTATTTAGGAACATTCCATCAACATCAGAAGCAAAGTGAGAGGGGAAGGGTTCAGAACACTTCTCACAGGAGCCGTCTGTGACCACCTGATCATACCAGAGGCACCTTCTGCAGGGCAAGAGTGGGGGAGTTATGGGCCCACTGAGCTTTGGCTGAATACAACGACGCATTAAGCACGTGCATGCTTGCACTTACATGCACACTCAGGACGGTGCAGTGTGGTCCTTATGGGCCCTAAGTACACCCACCCCTGCTCTCTAATACAAAATGATTTTTGTAAGAAAGCCTAGAAAACAGGAAAACGGAAAATGAAATGACCATTCAAATTCACAATTAAAAGACAAAGCATCCCGCGCGGCATTTAAGGTTGGGGCCTTACATAGCTGACAAGGACGGATCTGTGTAATCTGTTCTCTCAGGCTAGAGTCCACAGCAGGGGGCTCTCGGGGACTCAGGTTGTCTTGTCTGGAGAATCTGAGGGAGACAGAACCCTTGTGTTCGTGCTCCCCTCCACCCCCACACAATTTATAACTATTCAGGCTTAGGCATGTACAGCTCCACTCTCCTGGGAAGTCCCGATTTTGTACAGACAACAGTCTCAGCCCTGCGCCCTCCAGCAACCCCCTTCAGAGGCTGCCAATGTACCATAAAGTGCCTTTCATGTTTAAAAAAACACCAACAACACCCCTTCAAATACAAAGTATTAGAAGCATTATGTTTTTTAAACAAGTAAAATGCATATACTTCAAAACCTCACATTTCAACAAGTTTCTTAGGGGATTAAAACAAAGTATTTAAGTCTTGGATTTTCCTTTTGTTCAACTGTTAGGGGAGCCAGCGTCAGGCAAAATAGTCAAGAAAATCTAGAAACTGAAGATTTGCATAGAAAAAAAAAATCTTAACATGGAATAATTATGGTTGGTTATACTATGTCCTATTGCCCAGGATCAAAAGCCATCGACTTTACGTGGAGGCCTGACATTCTAAAGAGAATCTTAAATTTATCCCATACATTTAAGGAATATTTTCAAGTTCTTCATCTCGTGTTTTATCTATGCTTATTTTTAACTTTTTTCTATTTTTTATCATCCTAGTCCTAATTTAGAACATCTTTACTTAATGTTGCCTCTCAATCAATAACAAAAACCACAAAACCCGTGACCAATGATCTCTATCTACACTTTCCTAAAACAGTGTTTCAAATACAGTCCATCCTGCATAGCAAAGTGTTTTCTAAACATGGTGAAACCACTTTCTCTAATCCAGAAACGCACTGAGGAGTAACAGAACAACTAGGGAGGCCAAAAAATCTTATCAAAGAGGACCTATTCTTTGTTTTTTTATGGTAAAACAATGCCACGATGTATATCAAGCACAAATTAGGGCTTATAACTGTATGGTTTCATGAAAATATAATTAAAGCACAAATTAATTGATAATCACAAGGCAGAGGCGTGATTTCCTTTCATCACATGCCAAGTGTACTGCTTCATTTTAATCATCATTTATCCCATACCTAAAATATACCAGAGGGGAAATTTACTGCAGTCATTTCAAACACTAGACATTTTAAGGAATGTCCTCAACCACTTTTAAAACATTATTTCAATTTTCCCTGTTGTCTCAGCATCATTTCTTTTTTAGATCAGATATTTTAGAAAACTATGAAACTGGACAAATTAAGTCATTTTGTATAATGTTCCCTCTGGTGTTTGTAATTTTCAAAATAATTACATTCCATCATCTCTCTGTTTATATCTATGAATCAAAACTACTTAGTCCAAATGCATTAGTTACGGTTCTCCAGAAAAATAGGACCAATAGGATGTGGATAAACAGGTAAATAGATAGATAGATAAGCAGACGGGACCTCAAGATAGAGGCAAAAAGATATTTTTGAATTTTGATTCCAGTACAGTTTACATACAGTGTTATATTAGTTTCAGGTATACAATATAGTGATTTAACAATTGTATGCATTACTCAGCGCTCATCATAAGCAAACTCTTAAAACTCCTTCCACCTATTTCCCCCTTCCCCAACCTACCTCCCCTCCAGTAACCATCAATTTGTTCGCTATAGCTAAGGGTTTGGTTTTTTGTCTATTTTTTTTGTTAATTTGTTTTGTTTCTTAAATCCCTCATATGAATGAAGTCATATGGTGTTTGTCTTTCTCTGACCGCCTTCTTTCACTTAGCATTATACCCTCTAGATCCATCCATGTTGTTGCAAATGGCCAAATTTCATTCTTATTATGGCTAAATAATATAATAATATTCCTATGCACGTATGTGTGTGTGTGTGTGTGTGTGTGTGTGTGTGTGTGTGTGTACACCTTCTTTATCCATTCATCAATTAATGGACATGGGCTGCCTCCATAATTTGGCTATTATAAATAATACTTAATAAATATAGGGGTGCATGTATCATTTTGAATTAGTGTTTCCATATTATTTGGGTAAATATTCAATAAAGGAATTACCAAATCATTTGGTAATTCTGTTTTTAATTTTTTGAGGAACCTCCACTGTTTTCCACAGTGGCTGCAACAGTTTGCATTCCACCAACAGTGCACAAGGGTTCCTTTTTCTCCACATCTTTGCCAACATCTGTTGTTTCTTGTGTTTTTGATACTAGCCATTCTGATACATGTGAGGTGATATCTCATTGTGTTTTTAATTTGCATTTCCCTGATGATAAGTGATGTTGACCATCTTCTCATGTGTCTGTTGCCCATCTGTATGTCTTGTCTGGAGAAATACCTGTTCATGTCGCCTGTCCGTTTTGTAATGGGATTACTTGCTTTGGGGATGTTGAGTTGCAGAAGTTCTTTATATATTTTGGATGCTAACCTTTTATCAGATATGTCATTTACAAATATTTTTCCATTCAGTAGGTCTTTTAGTTTTGTGGGTTGTTTCCTTTGCTGTGCAGAAGTTTTTTATTTTAATGTAGTCCCAACAGCTTATTTTTCCCAAGCCTCAGAAGACATATCTAGAAAGATGTTGCTATGGCCAACGTCAGAGAAATTACAGCCTGTGCTCTCTTCTAGGAGTTTTATGGTTTCAGGTCTCACACGTAGGTCTTTAATCCATTTTGAATTTATTTTTGTGTATGGTGTGAGGTGGTCCAGTTTCATTCTTTGGCATGTAGCTGTCCAGTTTTCCCAACACCATTTGTTGAAGAGACTTTTTCCCGTCACATATTTTTGCCTCCTTTGTTGGAGATTAATTGGCCATACAATAGTGGGTTTATTTCTGGGCTCTCTATTCTTTTCAAGTTTTGTATCAGTACCATACTGCTTTGATTACTAGCTTTGTAGCACTCCTTAATACCTGGGATTGTGATACCTCTAATTTTATTCTTCTCTTTCATGATCATTTTGGCTATTTGGGGTCTTTTGTGGTTCCATACAAATTTTAGGATTATTTGTTATGGTTCTGTGAAAAATGCCGTTGACATTTTCATAGGGATTGCCTTGTATCTGTAGAATGCTTTGGGTAGTATGAACATTTTAACAATATTCGTTTTCCCAAACAAGAGCATGGAATGTCTTTCCATTTGTTTATGGTGTCTTCAGTTGCTTTCATTAACATTTCGTAGTTCCCAGAATACAGGTCTTTCACCTCTGTGGTTTATTCCTAGGTATTTCATTATTTTGAATGCAACTGGAAATGGAATTGTTTTCTTAATTTCTCTTTCTGCTACTTCATCATTAGTGTACAGAAATGTAATGGATTTCTGTATATTGATTTTGTATCCTGTGATACAACTGCAATCATTTATCAATTCTTCTAGTATTTAGGTGGAGTATTTGGGGTTTTCTATGAATAGTATCATGTCATCTGCAAATAGTGACAAGTTTGACTTCTTCCTTACCAATCTGGATGTCTTTTTGTTTCCTTTTTCTCATCTGATTGCTGTGGCTAGGACTTTCAATACTATGTTGAATAATAGTGGTGAAAGTAGATGCCTTTGTCTTGTTCCCGATCTTAAGGGAAAAGCTCTCAGGTTTTCACCATTTAGTATGTTAGCTGTGGGTTTTACATATATGGCCTTTACTATGTTGAGGTATGTTCCTTCTACCTTATTGAGGGTTTTTACCATGAATGGATGCTGCATTTTGTCAAATGCTTTTTCTGCATTTACTGAAATGATCATATGGTTTGTATTCTTTCTCTTATTGATGTGATGTATCATATTAATTGATTTATGAATATTGAACCACTCTTGCATCCCAGAAGAAACCCCACTCAATTGAGGTGAATGATGTTTTAAATGTACTGTTGGGTGTTTTGTTGAGGATTTTTGCATCTCTGTTCATCAGAGATATTGGTCTATAGTCCTCTTTTCTGTAGTGTCTTTGTCTGATTTGGGCCTCACAGAATGAATTTGGAAGCTTTCCTTCCTCTTCTCTTTTTTGGAATAGCTCGAGACGGACAAGTATTAACTCTTCTTTAAATGTTTGGTAGAATTCACCTGTAAAGCCATCTGATCCTGGACTTTTGTTTATCAGAAGTTTTTTGATTACTAATTAATTTCGCTGCTGGTAATTGGTCTGTTCAAATTTTCTACTTCTTCCTGATTCAGTTTGGGGAGGTTATATGTTTCCAGAAATTTATCCATTTCATTTAGGTTGTCCAGTTTGTTGGCATATAATTTTTCATAATATTCTCTTAAAGTCCTTTAGATTTCTCCTCTTTCATTTCTGATTTTGTTTATTTGAGTCTTCTATTTTTTTCGGATGAGCCTGGCTAAAACGTTCACCAATTTTGTGATCTTTTCAAAGAACCAGCTACTGGTTTCACTGATCTGTTACATCGGTTTTGTTTGTTTGTTTCATTTATTTCTGCTTTAATATTCATTATTCCTTTTCTTCTCCTGGTTTTGGGTTTTGTTTGTTCTACTTTTTCTAGCTTTTTTAGGTGTAAGGTTAGGTTGTTTACTTGAGATTTTTCTTTCTCCTTGAGTAGGCCTGTATTGCTATAAACTTCCATCCTAAAACAACTTTTACTGCATCCTAAGGATTTTGGATCACTGTGTTTTCATTTTCATTTGTCTCCCTTTATTTTTTATTTCCTCTTTGATTTCTTGGTTGACCTATTCATTGTTTAATAGTAGCATGTTATTTGATCTCCATGTACTTATGTTCTTTCCAGATTTTTTCTAGTGGTTGATTTCCAAGTTCCATAGAATTGTGGTCAGAAAAGATGCCTGGTATGACTTCAATCTTTTTGAATTTGTTGAGACTTGTTTTGTGGCTTAACACGTGATCTATTCTGGAGAATGTTCCATGTGCATTGAAAGGAATGTGTGTTCTGCTGTTTTAGGATGGAATGTTCTGAATATATGTTAGATCCATCTGGTCAAATGTGCCATTCAAAGCCACTGTTTCCCTATTGATTTTCGGTTTGGATGACCTATCCACTGATATAAATGGGGTGTTAAAGTCCCCTATTATTGTGTTACTATCAATTACTTCCTTGTTTGTTATTAGCGCTCCCATCTTGGGTACATAAATATTTACAACTGTTTTATCTTCTTGTTGGATTGGTCCCTTTATGATTATGTAGTGTTTTTCCTTGTCTCTTGTTACAGTCTTTGTTTTAAAGTCTATTTTTGTCAGATACAACTATTGCTACTCTGGCTTTCCACTTCTATATGCATGATAAATGCTTTTCCATCCCTTCATTTTTAATCTGCATGTATCTTTAGGTCTGAAATGAGTCTGTTGTATGTAGTATATAGATGGGTCTGGCTATCCATGCCATCACCCTGTGTTTTGATTGGAGCATTTAGCCCATTTACATCCAAAGTATTGATAGATACGTACTTACTGCCATTTTGTTATTTGCTTTGTGGTTGTTTTTGTAGTTCTTCTCTGTTCCTTTCTCCACTTGCTTTCTTTCATGGTTTGCTGTCTTTCTTTAGTGACATATTTGTATTCTTTTCTCTTTATTTTTTGCATATCTATTACCAGTCTTTGATTTGTGGTTACTATTAGATTTATATGTAACATCTTATGCATATAGCAGTCTAAAGTAAGTTGATGGTCACTTAAATTTGAACCCATTCTTTATTCTTCTCCCCTCCTCATGTTTTAGGTATATGGTGTCATACTTAACATCCTTTTGTTTTGTGAATCCCTTGACTGATTTTTTTATAGATATACTTCATTTTACTGCTTTTATGCTTCCTTTTTTTACTCCTACTTATGGTCTTTTCTTTCCACTCAAAGAGTTCCCTTTACCATTTCTTGTAGGGCTGGTTAAGTGATCATGAATTCCTTTAACTTTTTTTTTTTTTTTTGGTCAGGAAACTCTTTATCTCTCCTTCTATTCTGAATGATAGTCTTGCTGGATAGAGCATCCTTGACTACTTTTTGTCATCCTTGACAGAGTTTTTTTTTGTTGCAGCACATTGAATATATCATGCTATTCCCTTCTGGCCTACAAAGTTTCTGTTGAAAAATCAGCTGATAGCCTTATGGGGTTTCCTTTGTATGCACTATTTTCTTTTCTCTTGCTGCTTTAAAATTTCTCTTTATCACTACTTTTTGCCATTTTAATTACTATGTATCTGTGGATCTGCTTTTGTTGATTTCGTTGGGGCCACACTAGACCTCCTGGATCTGGATTTCTGTTTCCTTCCCAGATTCAAAAACTTTTCAGCTATTATTTCTTCAAATAAATTTTCTGCCCCCTTTTCTCTCTCTTCTCCTTCTGGCATCCCTACAATGCAAATGTTATTACACTTGATGGCATTGCCGAGTTCCATTGTTCTATTTATATAGATAGATAGATAGATAGATAGATAGATAGATATAAATTTCCTCGTCTTTTTTTTTTTTTTCGTCTCTCCTGTTCAGCTGGATTGCTTTGCACTATTCTGTCCTCCAGGTCACTGATCTTTTCTTCTGCTTCTTCTAGTCTACTATTTATTCCATCCAGTTTATTTTAAATTACAGTTATTGAGTTCTTCATCTCTAATTGGTTCCTTTTTATGTTTTCCATCTCCTTGTTGAGGGTCTCACTAAACTCCTCTATTCTTTTCTCAAGTCCAGTGAATATCTTTATGACCATTACTTTAAATTCTCTATCAGGCATATTACTTAATTCTATCTCATCTAGCTCTCTTGGCGTGATTTTGTCCTGTTCTTTCTTTGGGACCTCATCATCTGACTCTTCATTTTGTCTAATTTTCTGTGTCTGTTTCTATGTGTTAGGAAAGTCAGCTACATGTCCTGCTCTTGAAAGGAGTGGCCTTATGAAGAAGAGGTCCTATAGTACCCTGCAGTGCAGTGTCCCCTGTTCACCAGAATCTGAGACTTCAGGGGTGTCACCCATGTGTGTTGCATGTGCCCTACTATTGTGGCTATGCCATGTTTACCCTCAGTCCAGTTATCTGCAATGGTTCTCTGCCTGCTATTGGCAGGATTTGGTCCCTGTGTCATTAATGGGTCAGTTGGGAGCCACGCTGGGCTTGAGTTGGGTTAGACCAGGTGTTTGCCAGAGATGCAGTAGCACTGAACTGCAGAGTACTTTCCCTGTGTTGTCCCCTGAGAAGCTTCCATTTGTGGGCAGGACCTGCAGTCAGACTCAACGTCTGCCCTTAGTCCCACTGCTGGAGTCATAGTTGGACTGGTCTTTGTGGTTATCTTTCCATCTCCCCAGAGCAGGAGTGGTGCTGATCCCTGTTGGGGCTGCTTACACACTGCCAGGCTGCCAGCACTGCTTTGGATGGACTCCAGCCAAGGGTGTATTGGAGGGGGCAGATTGTAGAATGCAGGGAGAGGGTTCAAAGTGCCATCAACATCCATTCCAGTCCACTTCGGGAAGGGATCTGTAGCCATTCCGAGGAAGACTCCTGCCAAAGCCAGCTAGGTTGAAGGGGGCAAATCTACAGAAGGGCTTGGAGGAAGGGCACACTGTTAGTGAACTAGACAGTCTTGATGCTGAGCTGGTTCCCACAGGGTCTATGTATCTAGGGTTGGAATCAGGGGAGGGAAATGGCACCTGCCAGCCCTTTTGTTCTTGGAGAGGTCTCTCAAAGATCCCTGTCCCCATAGCCCATGCTCTGAAATTAGTAAATAAATTTCTTTCCCATGTTTTTCCAGCTGCTGCTTCCATGCTGTTTCTCAGCAGGGTTGTTTGTTGTGTGATCTCTTCGAGGGCAAGGACTCGACCCTCTAGCCTCTCCCAGAGCCCAGGCCTCTGAGTTTTAAAGTTCCAGGTGTTAAGCCCCATTGATTGTTAGGCTCCACTGGTTTTCAAAGGGGATCTGTCCTCCCTGTGTGGGTCCCCCATGACTGAGGTGGCTGTTGTGGGGATATGCCCCTCTCTCCTCTCCATGCCAGCCAGTACTGCTCTCCCATGACAGTCCTGCAGGTACACTTGGCTCCCAACCACATCTCTGCCCTTCCCACCCTCTTCAACACAGCCTCTTCTCTACATTTAGCTGTGGAGAATCTGTTCTGCCAGTCTTCAGGTAATTTTCTGGGTTATTTACACTGATGTGGGTATTATCTAGTTGTATCATGGGGCAAGGTGATCCTCCTACTCTGCCATCTCCCCGAGAAGTCTTGAAAGAAAAAGATTTATTATAAGGAACCGGGTCACACAATTATGGACAATTCCCAAGATCTGCAGGGTGGACTGGGAAAGTGGAAACCCAAAAGAGCTTATGGTATACTTTTAGTCCAAGTTCAGAGGCCTGACAACCGGGAGAACTGATGGGATAGTTACAGCCCAAAGGCCAGAAGGCTCAAGACCTAGGAAGAGCTGAAGTTTCTGTTTGAGTCTGAAGGCAGAAAAAAGCCACTGCCCCACTTCAAAGGCAGTCGGATGGAAAGACTTCCCTCCTTCTCCTGGAAGGGTCAGGCTTTTAATTCTATTCAGGCCTTCAACTGAGTTGATTGAGGCCCACCCACATTAGGGAAAGCAGACTGTTTTACTCTGTCTACTAATTTAAATGTTGATATCATCCAAAACATCCTCACAGAATGAATCATCTAGTATAATGCTTGGCCAAATACCTGGGCACCTCATGGCCCAAATAAAATTAACCATCACATCAACCAATGATGTTGCCAAATATACTCCCTTTTATTCTATACTTTCCCCTAATTCTCTCAAATTCCAGAGTTTTAGAGGATTAATATATTTCCAAACAACAATTATAATTTAAATTATTCAGAAAACCTAATCAGCAGGAATAAGTTTTCTTCTTAAGCAGAAAAATGATACTTTCTCATATTTTGTAAGAGTTGCATATTTATATTAGCTTTCCCAATAAAAGAGTGCTATCACCAAGATAAACTAAAAGAAAATGCTAAGCTTCAATTCAAATATCAGTCTTCATTTGGCAACTTCTCCCTCAAATTCACAAAATATCATTAGTGTTATGAGGTAAAGACATTTTATAGAAATGTAAAGTGAGAAGTAAGAATACATGAATCGATTAATAAAAATGTCACAAAATGTTATTCAAATTTTCTTTAAGGTTTGTGGAATAACCTTAAAACGTGTATGAAAAATAACACACAAATATTGAACATCTACCATGAATAGTTCAGAAATGGGTGAGGCCAGAAGGTCACTGGAACTTCAGGTTCACAGAGGGCAGTGCCTTGGTCACCACCATAATTCAGGGTCTGACTTTTGTGCAGTTTCAGAATAGCAGTTTTATTTGGTTCTCCCAGGCTTTAACAGGTATGATGGAACAGATTCACAATAATTTACTGAAAAAGAAACCTATTTAAATCCTAAATCATCAATTTTTTAAGTGGAAGATTTTATGTGACCCAAGAACTAGGGACACGTCTATAAAGAATGTCCTTCTTGGGGGTTGGCAGGGTGTTCACATGGAAGCAAAGTTAGCAATTGGCAGCTGGCTTGGGGACAACAGAAGAGAGCAAAGATTGTGAAACTCCTTAGGGAATCTGAATGGTGTAGCCCAATGAGCTACCCTTCTCTACCTTGGGGATATTTTTGTATAAAGAGCAAGATGATTCATTAACAATCAGAACACCTGCCCTCTGAGCAGTGCTGGAGAAAAATTGTAAATTCTTTCTCTGCAACTCCCTTTTCTTTTCCAGACTACACAGGAACTTCTTTGCACTTATCATTACATCATTCTCTTTTATTTTAGCTTACATAATAGACTGTTGTCTGTTTCCTAATGACATAAAGGGAGGCACCTCAATGACACCAGTGAAATGAAGCAAGAATTTGGTTTGGGGCTTGAACTGCCCCCAAATAATTACCTCAATTAACCATTCCAGTGAGGGGCATAAGGAAGTGAAATAAGCCAGAAACGTGTGTCACAGTGTATCATGTTGACTCACCCCTCCATTAAAGTAGAATACAGTAGACATTTGAATAAAGAAAAGAGCTGTCAATGTGTTAAGAAGACATTACAGGTTCTTTTGCAAGTCTTACAAACAAAAACTTTACCTTAAGTAAGTTTTTACCTAATTAAAGGTAAAATCTTTCTAGGTGGGAATATTTATTTTTATATTGAATATGATACAGAAGTTCCTTCAGGAAAGGGAGATTAGCTAGAAATACTAGAAAAGTGAAAAATATCAGTAATATAAATACAAAGGAGATGATATTTTATAGGTATATCATGAATATTTATATAAAGAATAGTTGATGCAGCTATTTTTGGCAATTATAAATCAATTTGCATCATAAAACCCATAAAGATGATCAATAATTAGGATAAGGCAAGAAAAAAGATAAGCTATGATAAATGACAGAATTTGATGGACCTGCATTAAATATTAAAATCTCCCTCATCCGGCATTGTTGACAGTGTTCTCTTCCAGCTACACTAACACAGTAGGTCAAGCCTTACTTATCACCTCCCTCACATTGTCATCCTCCTGCTTACTCAGCTTCATGGCTCATGGCTACTACTGTAACTACTCTTTTGCCCCATCCCTGGTCCTTCTCCTTCAACAGCATAACCACCTGATTAGACCCAAACATGTGCCTTCTCTCTATCTCCCCCAAGCAGTTAAATTTAGCTTAAACAACAACAGTGAAAATCCCACACTCACAATGATAAATCACACGTTCATTATATCTGTGTCCCAAAAAGCTCAAAAGAGCCCCACCCAGTGATTCTCAAAGGTACCAAGAGAAGCTATGCAGAGTGCAAAGTACCATCAGGGCAATGATGGAAGAAACCCAGGGATTAGGGAGACATGTTAGTATCTGGTTCAGAATCAATTCCCTATCATTTATCACTCATAGTCAAATGTCCATGATTCTAGAAAAAGAAATTATGTAATTCATCTATATTTTAGTTACTAGTGGACACGGTGAGCCTTAATCAGGTCCAGACCACAAAAGGCTCTCCTTAGAATTTCACATAACCTTAGAAGATCTCTATTCAGCTTCTTCCTCATCTTTTCTTTACTTGACCATTAACTTTGGGGCATTCTGATCCATTCAACTTTTCTCCATACCTTATTAGTGTTCATGAGGACCACATCTGCTGCCCTGCTGACAGTCCCACTTATTTTGAATCTAACAGTCTGTACCTCCCCAGCACCCCTATCTTGCCACCAAATAATGACAATGCAACAGTGAAATCCATTCATTTTGAGTTAGGCATAAAAGGACTTCTGAGTACCTTCTGGCAAACTGTAACAGGAGGAGAGGATACTTCCTGTCACTCCCTTTCATTTGGGATGGCACAACCCAGCCTCTGAATACAGCTATCCAGATGACAGGAAATTAAAGTCACCCTACTGGGAAGTGAGATGCCCTGATGTTACCATTAAAGGCAGGTGATACATGAGCCTTTGTTACCAATCATGAGACATCACTTCCCATCCAGAGAGAAATAATAGATGAGCTCAGAAGCCTTTCAGCTCAGAGGACAGTTTATAACAGCAAAGAAAATGCTATGATAGCCCCTGACCTGATATGCCATGCTAAGAGACAAATGAAATATCCAAGAAAACTCTTCTCCATAAGCCCAAGATGTGTCAGTTGCTTACACCCCCATGCAAAACTCCAAACAAAGTACTGAGAAAGGGGGTCGCTCCTGGCTCCCAGGTATTGACATATCAATGCATAAGAACAAAACAACCACCTGGATCATCTGAAGGCATCTGAGCTGCCTTCCAGCCAGTCTCCGGAGCAATTCTTGCACCTTGTTCTTTATTTCTAATTCCCAGCTGAACCTACCATCCCATCCCCCAGCCCTGTGCTGCAGACCCCTGTTATTGAGTTCAGCACACTGTGGACCTTCATACATGCCCCCACTCGTTTGCACTCTAGGGGCAGGATGTAACACTGAGCCAAACATCAACCAACAAAGGACCAGAACTGAAAACACAAATCATTAATCTGAATCTGCTTAAAACCAAGCAGAGAAATTGGAAGCTTGATCTGGAGGCACTTGAATGTTGGAAGAATCAATTCTATAGATCTGAAGGTATTATCTTTTGCTAGGCTCTGAAATTTCCTCTTCTATAGATCCTTATAATTTTAGGCCATCTTTAATTTCTTCCTTTTGTTGCCATAAAGTAGCTACAGAGGCTCTTGATAATTTCTCCACTTGCTTACCATCTGAAAGGAAAGAGAATTGGAAAAAAGCACCACTGCTTCCAAGAACAGAAATACAGAAAATTATTAATATGAAACAAATTGTGTTTGTTTCAAAAGCATTTCTTCTACTTTATCATTTTATAAAGGATGTAGCTGATTTATATTTCATTTAGAAACCAACTGTTTATAAGAAGAACCAACAACTGTGAAATCTCTTTGGGAAAGAATGAAGAAAACCAATTAATAAATACACAAAACAATCAACAGTAAACACTTTTTTAATATATACAGCTTCCTGCCTCTAGAACACATCAGTAACCCCAAAACAATTTACATGGCACAAGGCTTGCCCTGGGGGAAAAAAGGAAGTGTCATTTTTTGCTTTTTTCCCCCCTCTTTAAAATCATGACTCCACGTTCTAGAGTCATCTTAAAGTAGAAAATAATGGTGGCTGTTTACATTCTAACCTTGTGAGAGAAAGCCACAATGTACTATCTGATGTCTAATTTTCATCTAAGATTCCCAAATGTTGAGGATTTGAGTATAGAAAGGTGTTGCAGAGACTGAAATTGTCTATTCAACATTCAGTTTTATTTTTTCTTTAAAAGCAGATCCCTACATTGTTACAGGCGGCAATGTGCCTGGATTTAAAACAAAACAACAAAACAAAACACTATAATTTCCAAACTCCCTTGATTTTAAGAGAATCTAAATTTTGAGCAGAAGTGATTGACAAGCTTCTGGGGCAATGCTACAACGGAGCTGACTCAACTGACAGCCTTTGCCCTTCCTCCTATCTGGAATATAGTCATGATGGCCAGACCGCCGGCAGTTATCTTGTGAATAGGAGGTAATGTTGAGGATGGAGAGCCTAGCCTAGGAAGAGTGGAGCAGAAACACAGAAACAGGTGAGCCACTGATGACTGTGTAGATATCATACAAGCCCTTGACGACCTACCTTAAGATTTATTCTGCATGAAAGAAAAATGAATCTCTGTCTTAAATGCCTAGCATCTCAGGTTTCTGTTACTAGCAGCTGAAACTAATCCTAAACGATACAAGTAATTATTAGGTTGTTTGACTCCCTTTTTAAAAATCTGTATTGCAACACTGCACATGATTTGACACATTGAGAGCACCACTAATTCATGGGCCACAGCATCAGCTGTTTTCTTGGGAATGCCTGCCACTCCAGCTCAGCGTCCACCATCACCTCACTTGCCTACTCAATGAGAGTTCTTCCAAGTCTCCCCAGATCTCCACAAACCCCTATCCTCTTCCTCACCCTACTCCACACTCAGCACATCTCATAATCCACTTCAGGAAAAAGAGTAAAAATTATCAGGGAAGGGCCATCACTGCTCCTTCCACCAAAGCCTCAAATCTCCATTTGTGAGGCCATACAGGTTAAAAGCCCAGACTCTGGATTCAGAGAGACCTAGTTGGAACCTCATCCACTTGTTGAGAAATCTTGGGCAGATCCCTGACCCTAAGTTTCGATTCCTCATCCAGAAAATGTAAATAATTATTGTATATGAACCTCACAAGCTTTTGAAAGGTTAATCAAATGAGATACCTTTTTGGCATACTTTACTGCAATGCCTGGGACATAGAAGACACTGAAAAACAATGCTAGTTCATATCATAATTAAGTCTATACCATATCTGTCACAATCACCATGGTGCAAAAAGAGTCTGACAAACAAGACACATAATATATATTTGCTGAATGCACTATACATTAAGCAAATTCCATTTAAAGTTAGTGAAAATCCCTGAACAAAAAAATCGAGCCCATGTTGAAGGTAGAGAGATATAGATGTGTCTGCATAACGTATCCAGAGTTGCATCATCAGCAGACAGAATCGCATTCTCTGAATTCCTTTTCTCTTCGCTAGGCAACAAAAAGAACCAACTTGGTATGGAATTGCATTTGGCTGATTTGAACAGTGATTGGACTGACTCATTGGGAGAACTTTGAGAGGTATCACAAAACAGATGCTTAGCTCATTGAGAGTAGCCAGGTAAAAATACAGCAAGATAAGAATTTTTTCATTCAAAATATAAATAAATTATAGTATTCGTGATATTTGATTTATTTTAAATTTATTTTTGAGAGACAGAGATAGAGTGCGAGTGGGGGAGGGACAGAGAGAGAGGGAAACACAGAATCCCAAGCAGGCTCCAGGCTCTGAGCTGTCAGCACAGAGCCTGATGCAGGGCTTGAACCCACTAACTGTGAGATCACGACCTGAGCTGAAGTTGGACACTTAACTGGGCCACCAGGTGCCCCGGTGTCATTTCATTTTAAAAGAAATGATGAGATTCTTGATTTTCCAACAGATTTTGGGCAGTTTGGGGGCAGATGAGATTTCCAGGAAGAGGATATAAGTAAATAAATTCAAGAAACAATGGCCAAAGAATTTTTAAGTAGCCAAGTCAGAGATATTTTTTTTAAAAAATGGCAAAGAAAAGATCTATACATACACACTGATGCCCAGAAGTGGACGAGAGTGCAAGTATCGATGGAATGGGGTTAGGGCAGATGGCCAAGCGGCACGTAAACTACCCAAACCATCCATGAGTTAGGTCAGCAGTGATACACAGGAACGTAAAAAGTCTGTTGAAAAAGGCAAAAGGAAGTAAAAATACATTCTTAAGTATGAGAAGTACAGTACAATACCTTCTCACATTATATAGAAGAGTGAATGAGCGTATATTCTGTTTTCATTGGTCTGAAGTCAGATGGAGGGAATACAGGAGGTCAGGGATTTCTAAACCCAGAAAATACCCTAACAACCATATCGTGTTACAGTCAAACCTGTCCAAGAAACTTTCTGAGCAATAAAGAGAAATAGCATTAAGTATGAAGTAGGATAAATTAATAGACTATGTTTATTAGACATGTTAATACAGGAATAATGATAATAGAGGCGACCTGACAGACTCTCCTCAACACAGGAAGTAAAACAGCATTCTCAAAGGACTGCTTCCTCTCTCAACATGAGCAAAATCATTACCTCGCACTGTTCTTCGGGAGTCACTGTGGAGTTTCGGTTTAAATTTCTCAGTGTTTTATGGTCAGTGTTACCAGTTCCTCTGATAATAACTGAAGTCTTTTACATGTAATAATGTTCTCCACCACCTTAGGAGACTGTTAGTTTCATTTTTTTCTCCTATTCCAAATGGCGTATTAGTAAAATAAAGGTCTATTCAGGATTTGCAAGACCACCTCCTGCCCCTCCAGCTCAAAGCCAGTTCCTGCCTAAAATCACACTTTTAAAATCAGCCTGCTGCTCTCAATTATCCTTTCTTTCCTCACATGGTCCAAGTACTGCAGTTCAGTTGAGAAACCAGAGTTCGATTTCTACCTCTATCACTTAACCAGCACTGAAATAGTAGGCCATCACCCTGCTTGTCTGGTCTCAAGGTTGCCATCTACAAGATGGGACAGCTGGATTAGATGGCCTTTCAACTCCTTTCCAAATATGGCATCAAACTATTATATATAGTTTTAGACATCAATTTGCGTACTTGGTTGGTAGGGCTTGAGGTTATTTACTTTCAGACACTGAGAAGGAAATTTTGTAAGGTGCAAAATATATGCCCCTGTGCTCCACATAACCAGACTTTGTTCAACATGGAATGGAGAGTCAAAGCACTTTTCACTAGGTTACATTTTTCCATTAGAAATACAGCACCCCATTAAAATAACAAAGCTAATAGTACCACAAATCGCACCACTAGAAGCAAAGAAAAAAACAAATGCATGAAGGCACAGTTGGACATGAACTATTTAATCTAATCATGATATTCTCCCCAAATCTAATTAGAAGCTCACCAATCATTCATTCATTATTTATTTACTGAATATGTACTATGTGTTAGGTGCCGTGCCAAATATTCCTATTAAGTAAAAAGCTTCCTTCTGCAGAGACATCACCCAACTTGTTATATTACATCAAGGTCTCAGAGCTTTGCTGGCATCAGAAGCCCTTCTCCATACCCTAACATCCTCCAAGTGAGAGAATTAATTTACCTCCTCAGACTTCTTACCTTACAGAACCTTCCAACCATTCAAGCACGTGACTGAGCTTCTGTTGTCCATGCTCTATTTTTCCACTCTCCTTTCAGAAATCATTAATGGCTTTGGCTCCAAGAAACATTATTTCAATAAATAACAGTGGCATCCTCAATGTGTGTCAAGCAGTGGGCTAGGTGTTGGAGGTATGCAGGCAAGAACGCAGTGGGAAATTTCCCACTCCCAGAGAGCTTATCATTGAGTAGATACTGATTAAAGGTGAGTAAGATCAATAAGACATGTCCCTGTGCTCTTGACCATTCCTGTCACTATTATTACTTGTCTACGTGACCGCCTTGTGGGTTTCAGTTCTTGAAACACAGTATGAACCCGGTAAATATTTTCTAAATGAAACATTTCAGTCCGTCTCTTTTTCTGTCCACAAGAAAGAAACTGATGCTCCTTAGGACTTGGCTGCCACAGTAAAGAACAAATAGAATTTATTACTAAGAGGTCTTTAGTCATTTCTACAGACGCCGACCTTATAGGAGTGGTTGCCACCCACTGTCAATCCTCCTCCTTCCTCTTACCTAATGGAGCCATGATTTAGGTCAGGGTTTTCCTCCTCTCAGGACAGCCATTGCTATCAAGGGAAACAGATCCTATCCAGATCCAAGGCTGAGGCCAGAGAGCCTACAATTCCCACGATCATCTCATTAGCCTTGGTATTAAGGGCTCAGGGGTGAGCACATGACCTAAGTTAGCCAATCAGACTGCAAGAAATAATTTTTAGTCTATGGCTGGAGAACAAGTCCTTTCTTTCACTACAATTAGGGACAACTGTTGCTAGTATTAGCAATTATCTTGTGACCATTGTGGAAGCCAGCTTGAGAAAAAGGGTGACACATGAAAGAGAGCAGAGCTGAGATCCTAGAAAAATGGAGTGGAGACTGGCCAACTTCTGGCTTCCAGTTATGTGTGATAATATCTCTGCTTATTGTTTATGCCAGTTTAAGTGAGGTTTTCTGTTACTTATAATTAAAAATACACTGATATGATCCTCTAGAAGCTACTGGTTGAACCCCAAATCAGGAGAGAAGAAAATATGCTTTTGAATACATGATATATTTTTATTTTTTTTTAATTTTTTTTTCAACGTTTATTTATTTTTGGGACAGAGAGGGACAGAGCATGAACGGGGGAGGGGCAGAGAGAGAGGGAGACACAGAATCGGAAACAGGCTCCAGGCTCTGAGCCATCAGCCCAGAGCCTGACGCGGGGCTCGAACTCACGGACTGTGAGATCGTGACCTGGCTGAAGTCGGACGCTTAGCCGATTGCGCCACCCAGGCGCCCCCATGATATATTTTTAAATGTAAATTCTGATCATAAGGACAACATATTTCTTCCAAGACCCAGCTGGGCAGTGAGGCATCTGTGAATATAGTTGTGAAGTGAAAAGAATATTTACAGTTAATAGTTTATAAGGTGCCTTTCCCTCCCCTCAAACTTGATGTTTAATACCCTCCAGAACTCTTAGAAATACTTTGGTTTTAAAGTTCTTTCTCTGAATTGAAAGGAGCTCCCTTAAAAGGAATATAAAGCCATCTATGTTGGATTATTCATTCAGTTATAGAGGAAAAGAGGTTGACAATGAATAACCCAAGAATGAAGAACTTTTAAAAAGAATAGTGGATCACAGAATTGCAGCTGAAAAACTTCAGTGTCTAGACTAATGCTTTTCAAACTTTTCCACTGAAATCCATTATGGAAGCATTTTCATGAGTATAGAAATAGTCAAAAGTGGCCTGTCGAAAGCATGAAATATCTTTGACATTTGACTTTTTAATCTTAAAAAATGTAAGGGAATTTTATGTTCTAGTGCAAAATATTATTTATATATAATTTTCCCCAAGCCCTTAGTGAAATTAATAGCCCAGAAAATTGTCCAGTGTCTGTATTGTGGCTTTGGGTTGACCTCACTGATACACCATGGTGTATCTCCAGGGGTAGATGGTAAATTTACCCAAGTGCAAGCATACGACTACCGACCATTACCCTCATGTCACAGATCAGAGAACTGAGGCCAAGAGAGGTTAAATAACTTGCCCAAAATTCTGAAGATAGTTATGGGCAGAGCTCAGAACAGAATCAAGCTCATTCTTTTTTTTTTTTAATTTTTTTAGTGTTTATTTATTTTTGAGAGAGACAGACACAGAGACAGAGCATGAGCAGGGTAGGGGCAGAGAGAGACACAGACACAGACTCCAGGCTCTGAGCTGTCAGGACAGAGCCTGACGCAGGGCTCGAACTCATGAGCTGTGAGATCATGACCTGAGCCAAAGTGGGATGCTTAACAGACTGAGCCACCCAGGCGCCCCCAGAATCAAGCTCATTTTAACTCTCAATACCAGTACTCGTTCCAAATGCTTTTTCCAGTCCTTGTATGAAAATAAGAACAACCCAAATTACAAGTTCAGCTACAGCTTGAATCAAATCCATGAGGCTACAGCTCATTTCCTGAACATGCCTAGCCTCAGTGCCTTTGCATTTGCTATGCCTTTCCTCTAGAAGGCTCTTCCAGCTCTCTGTATGGCTTGTTTCATCCCAGTATTCCTAATGTTACCACTTTAGAGAAGAGGCTTTCCATAGCCACCCTACCAAACTGGTTCTCCCACCCCCAGTTAAGCTCTACCTTATCAATCTGATTTGGTTCCTTCATAGGCTCCATCACAATATGAAATTATCATACTTATATGTTTGTTCCCTTGTCCATTATCTGGTTTCCTCCCTCTTGAATATGAACTCCACAGAAGAACAGACCTTTTCTGTCTTGTCTGTCTTGCTCATTGCTCACACCACAATTGGGCATTCACACATAGAAGATGCTTGAAAGATACTGTTTAATAATAAATGAATACCCGGTACTCTCCTCTCTACCTTTACCCAAGCTGCCACTCCCCTAGAATGCCTTTCCTCCTTCACATTTGCCTGCTCCAGTATTACCCATTCTAAGGACAACTCAAATCTTGCATCTTTCGGGAAGCCTCCCCTCAGTCTATTTACCTGACTTGCTTGGGAGGACATTGAGGACCAGAAACCTGCCTTATTCACATCTGTATTCCTAGATCCTAACAAAGCTGGATCTCTGAACTCAGTCCTTCCTTTCAGTTACCTGTTCATTTGCCTTTCTTATCTCAGTGCATTTTTTCTCTGTGTTCTAGAAGACCATTCATTCATTGTAAGGTTATCCTACTCGTGATTGACTATATTTTCCCTTATGTCAATTCTGTTCCTTACACACTCCAATACAAATTTTAATTGCCATGTCATTTGTTTTTTCTCCATTGTCATCTTTTGCTCATGTCATTCAGGTTCTCTTTTTTTACCTCAAAGCATTATTTCCGCTGGGCTTTATGCTCTTTCATTGAGATTCTACCTCTTTGCAGTCAATGTAGAAGGCCTAAGTTATTCAAAATAGTATAATGTTAACTGTAATAAATCATATTCAGAAGTATTCTCCTGCTCTGATCCTTCAGCTTGATATTTCTTTCCTTTAACCTGCACTGTTGTTCTGTGGGATATACACGTAGGAGTTCCTCTGTTTTCAACCTAGAAGGAGGGGAGTTCTATCCAGACACCTGTATTGGCCAAATAGGTAATTCAGAGAGTCCGCCAGGGAGCAGGTCTAATCCCAGATGTAAAGCAAAGAAAAGATTGGTGCACCAGCTCTATCCTGGCTCTAGGAGTTTAGGCTAATTCAGAACAGCTCTAGTGGACCCGGGTGGACTCTCCTCCCAGTTATGTCAAATGATGGCGTTCAGAAGTGTAGGAAAAACCACAACCACCAGCATGCACAGGGTAAAAGATTTCCTAAAATACAATGCATTCTTCCCCGAGCTCCCTCTAGACTATGTTCTGCCCTGTTGTCTCCTGAATTCATTGCCTTCAAATCGACATTGAAAGTGGAGGGAACAGAATTAAAGTCTCTTAACAGTAAATAAAACAAAAGGAAAAAGCAAGGGGCCAAAAACCATTAAATATTGCTAAATAAGGACTGGAAGAAGAGAGAGAACGAAGGAACACTCCAAGTACTAAACGATAACCATGCATAAGGATACAGTTAGGGATTAACAACAACCACAGAGATGACTTGAGGAGGAGGGAGCGCTGAAATACTGCAAAGCGGTGACCACCAATGTCAATGATTTCATCTAGAAAAATGAATGAATACTGCATGATTAGGAGGCTGCTGATGTCCTTGAAATTTTCAGAAGGATAACAAAGAATATCACTGTGGCAGGTGATTAAGCAATGAGTAAAATGATTTAGAAAGGGAAACCAGGACATGCTTGTGGAGGATGACTGACAGTGAAATACAGAAAAGTAGGTAGTAGTCATCGATATTAATATTTTAGGAAAGATGTTAAAATCTGCAAGCACTATTTAAATTTCTAAGTAAAAGTAATTATCACCATTTCCTTTTTTGAATTTAGGAAGACTACCTAGGGTTTAGGAAATAGTGAGCATAACCATTATGCACACCCTTTTTAAAAGCGGCACAAGAGGGATGAGGGCAGAATTCAATCCCAGAAATTAGAAATCTGAGAATTTTAGATAAAATATCAGTGAAGAAAGACTCTGGGAGTTTTCTAACACTGGACCCCAAAATTTCTTCCTTAATTCTGCTAAATTATCATGGAGATTTTGGACTTCTCTTTTTAATATTTTGTTGTTACATGATCCCAATATCAACTATAGGTTATATGCCAAATTCCGAAGACTTCTTACAACTAAATCAAACAGTGAATTTGTAAAGTGTGATGTCTCAACATTATCACACCCACTGAATATGAAGATTACTAGAGGATATATGTTTTTATAGGTAAGAAAAAGTCATTTATTATTTCTTTTCATATCTTTCATTCTGAAAGCATAAAAGAGCCATTCTTTTTCAACCACAACCCAGCAAGACTAAGTGAAAACATAAAGTCTCTTAGCCACAAGCAAATTTGGTAAGGGCAGTGGAACCCAAGAACTAAGAGAATCGTGTGTCTCACTTATAATCTACAACCCCGGAGAGAGCCTCATGAAGATTCCATCCATCCAGGAGCAACAAAAGCACAAACTAGCAGACATTCACCCCATTAGTCTAACCATCTATTGGTACTTAATTGTTTTTACTTCATTGGTCATTTGAGAAAGGTACCGAGTTGGAAACTGTACCATTCCAAGAACGAATTCCCACCCTGGAAAGGAAGCATCAGAATCATCCAGCAACTGCTTAAATATTTTCACTTTTAAAAAGGGATTTACTCAAACAAGTATTTATTGAGGACTCCTATACACCAGGCTCTGAGACTTAAGCAAATAGGTCACTTAATTGGACACTGAATTGAATCTCTTAAGTCAAGTGAGCAGAAGAATAAAGATTATATATACTAAAGAAACAATATCCAAGACATTACCTCAAGTGGCTAAAATCAGAGGGAGGGAAAGACTCACA
The DNA here is from genome assembly GCF_018350175.1 of Felis catus. Classification (NCBI taxonomy): domain Eukaryota; kingdom Metazoa; phylum Chordata; class Mammalia; order Carnivora; family Felidae; genus Felis; species Felis catus. The sequence goes on from NC_058374.1 coordinate 92,000,973, forward strand.
GATCATCCATGTGGTTTCGTGGCAGTGAGCCTAGCAGGGATGATATTATTCCTACAGGCAGCAGCTTTCATTTTTATGAATAATCTTTCCTATGTGGGACATCTTTTAACCTTTAGCCTAACTTTCCTTCTGGATACTAGACTTTCTGGCTGGGCATAAGTTTCGAAAGCAAATTAACTTTTGATGATCTGACCTAACCTTTTCTTGAATAGTCAATACAGACAGAGGCTGGCTCCACTTCTCCAACATAAAGGCATGATCGGGATAGTAGCTCTTCCCAGAGGAGCTGCACAAGGGTTCAGGATCATCAACATAGTTAATTCTCCAGAGAAATCTACCATAAAAGATGAGATCACTGTGTGTAATTAAACTAAAAGTAAATTGTCTTATGTTGTATGGAAATGACTGCTGACATGTTCCCCAAACATAACTCTAGTCTTAGGAGAGCTTAGCTCAGCTTAGCATGTGGTTGATTTTAAAATTTACTGATCGTATTAAACACATAATATCTGTTATTTACTTCTTCCTTCATGCAGCCTCAACAGGGTATCCATCTTCATTTCTGCACATTCAGTTCATTCAACAAAAATTAACTGAGGGCCTACTATGTACCAGCCACTGTTATAGGTTCTGAGGACACCATAATGGGTGAAATGAAGAAAGTGAAGTCTCTGATCTCATAGACCTCACACTTCACTGGATGGATATAGCAATGTACCACCTTCATATACAGGTGTAGTACAGCAATGTTTATCCGTCAAAGTGAAATCTGCTTCCCTTCTTAAATCTGGAAATATCTGAACAGTGTCAGGGAGCTAAGTGTGCCACTAAGCCACTTGTATTCCGCACAGTATTAAACTCTAGCCCAGACCTAAATCTTAGCAGATTCCCATAATGCTCCTTGGGCTTTTTTTCTGCCTACGGCAGGTTGCTCCCTTGCCTATACTGTCTTCGTTTTTCCATTCTTCACCCCGCCTCCCTTCCCCCCAGCAGTGTTACTCATTGTCCCAAAGTGAACCACCATGTCCTTGTTCAGTCTGCTTTCTCACTTAAGACCACCTTGCTCTGAATGGTGCTTTCTTGTCCTCGAGCTCATCTTCTACGAGATCTCCAGGATCTACTTAATGTAGCACACAGCATGATCCCTTCCTATGTTTCCAGGTCATTTCTCCCAACTCACTTCAGACTTCACAGAATTGCTTTTGTTTCTCAACCGCAGGTCCCTCTCACCTCCAGGCCTTCGCTGCTGCTTTGCACACCGCCTAGCAGCACCACACTCTTTGCCAGGCGGAGCACTTCTTCACCCTTTCGTACTTAGTCCAGGCACTGCCTCCTCTAAGAAACTGTCTCTGGGGCGCCTGGGTGGCGCAGTCGGTTAAGCGTCCGACTTCAGCCAGGTCACGATCTCGCGGTCCGGGAGTTCGAGCCCCGCGTTGGGCTCTGGGCTGATGGCTCAGAGCCTGGAGCCTGTTTCCAATTCTGTGTCTCCCTTTCTCTCTGCCCCTCCCCCGTTCATGCTCTGTCTCTCTCTGTCCCAAAAATAAATAAACGTTGGAAAAAAAAATTTTAATAAAAAACATACTTGGATATAGTAAAAACCGGAAAGGGACAAAAACTTGTGAAATTACCAAGTTCTAAGCCAAAGAATATTTCTTCACTTGCTCTGTTCTCCTTCTTCTTTTTATAATTCGTAATAAAGTTTTATTGTCAGTGCAGAAGAGCAGAGAAAACATTTTTAGTAGCTTTCAGCGAGTAAAATCTATCATCTTTTTCTTCTTTCTTCAACATAAGCTATTTATGTAGCTTTTTGCTCTAACTAGATATTAAACACAAGTGAATGCATGTTTAAACTTGAAAAATCCTACAGGGATCATGGAAGTTGATAGAGGAAACACAGTAAGCAACTGAACAAATATTTGTTATGAGATTTACCCTCTGCCCAGGAGACACCAGAAAGAACTTCATTAGCAAAGATCTTCCTTCACCTATGAGGTAATGAAAGGGGAATTGCCAAAGCCCTCAAGCCAAGGAGTGGGTGACATCAACTTTATCCTGAGCAATTTAAATCCATCTACAATGTCCTGTCCTCCGGAAGAGGCCTCAAAGAAAGAGATGAGCTAAATACGTTTTCATTTACCATTACTTTATGCCCCTCTAACAAAGAGATAAACTTCAGCTTTGATTGTGAATATCCCCTCTATAGTCAGGAGGTTTTTCACCTCAGTTGGCTGCTTTTTTCTTATCTCTGGGTCAGGTATATTGTTAAGATTCATAGGCCAAATTGTTTTCGAATTTCTGTCTGTTGTATAATAAAGAATGTGTCTGGTCTTTGTCCCAGGTTCCTGGGACTGAGTTTCTAAATTCAGAATTGAGAGACAGGAATGTCTTTGTTATTCACGGTAGGCCCTCAGACCACCTCAGAGTTTATGCTAATTAACTGGCTCCAGTGGGCCCCTAGACTATTTGCAGGAGGAGGGCTGGTGTGCTAGAAAGACCAACCAGGTGATGGAAGGGTTGGGACTTTGAGCCAAGGTTCTGACAAGCTTCCGGGTAGGTGACCACATTGATGTGTCCAGAGGGCAACGTGTCTCGATTCCAATGGGAGAGCACATGAAAGTTCTGTGTCCAGGACCCTTCCAGACCTTGCCCTTTTCATTTTTCCTTTTCATTTGGCTAGTTCTGATTTGTATCCTTTATAATAAAAATGTAACTGTAAGCATAATGCTTTCCTGTATTCTGTGAGTTGTTCTAATGAATTATCAAACCTGAGGCAGTTGGGGATACTCTCAAGTTATAGCCAGCTAGTCAGAAGTGCCAGTGGCCTGGGGACCCCCAGATTTGCAGCTGACACCTGAAGTGAGGGCAGTCTTGTTGGGAATTCTGCCCTTGAGCTATGGAATCTCCTTGGGGTGGTTAGCATCAGAACTGTATTGCAATAATACACGATTCTACTATGGTAACCACACAATCACCATGTTCATTCATCACTAATAAAAAATGTCAGAGGACCTGGGTCCAGAATCAAACCTGCCATTTAACAGCCCTGTGATCTTGAGCAAGCCACATAACTGTTCTGAGTGTCAATTTTCCCATCAGTAAATGAGGGGAGCTGGACTCCATGGCTTTTGCCATTTCCCATCTTTCTACTGCTCCCAGTAGGCCTTAATCTGGAAAAGCCAATGATCACTTTTGCCTCTGAATAATTTTCATCTATAGGCTTCTTTTATTAGCAATGTTACAGATGGGTTTAAGGCCTTTGCACCTGCTCTTCCCTCCACCTGGAACATTCCACTCCCAGATATCTGCATGCCTTACTGCTAACTTTCTCCAAGCCTTTCCTGCACAAATGCCATTTTTCTGTTAATCCTCACTGGTGACGTTGGCTGTAATTTCAAAACCCATCACTGATACTCGGCCACTCCCTTTTCTGCTTTATTTAGCTCCACGGCATTTATTATTAAACTAACTTACTATATATGACAATGGCTCCTTTTTTTTTTCTCAGATCAAAACAGCTTTAAAATATCACAAATAAGTCTAAAAATCATCCAACATCTTGCTGTTTCTGTAGCTGGATAACTTAGATCTTATTCATCCAGCCTGCTGAACAGTTCCTTTTTCAGAAACACGAATACCATCCCAAATTTCTCTGATATCCTTGTTTTTAACTGTTGTGGCTTGCTGAATCAAGGCAGCTGAGTTTGATACAAGTTCCATGTCATTTCCTCCAAAAATTAACCTACCTTTCTGGTTTTGAGATACTGAACAAGCAACATCTGGCCTCATCCGAACCCTGCAGATGTATTTTTCACCCACGCAATTTCGGACATCAACAAAAGAACCATCCTCCTGAATTACGAGGTTGATGGGGAAGTGAGCATAGCAGGCCTCATCTCATAACAGACACCCAGTGTAACGCCCTTGACCATGCTCTGTACATGACTACAGCAGTGCAAACAGTTCTTGTTCTAGTTCTTGTTTTCCCACCATTTGTCACCTCGGAGTCTCTTCTTTTTCTTTCCAAGGAGACAAGAGTTCTACACTGATGTGACTGAAGTCCCTTTGCAGGTTCCTCTGGGGCCCTTCACAGTAACAGTGTGACCCTTCAGAGTGATACTGACATTTTCTGGAATTTCTGATTCTGATTTCTGAGAATGGTCTTCATTTTCACCAGAGATGCAGCAAAATGAGGTAATGACTTCTTTCTCATCTATTTCTTCGGTAGATGGAGGCTCCATGAGGGCAAGGATGTTTATTGTTTGTCCACTGCTTTCCCTTCAACATCCAGAGAAGTGCATGACAAATAAATAGCTCACAAATGAGTATCGTTATATATTTCACAGATGACTCAATGATTAGCTTTTCTGAGATGAGGTAGGCACAGCAGCTTAATTAAGTAATCTATATGCTCATACCTGGAATAATTGTAAAAAGTATTCCCCCCCCCCCAATTCAGAATGACCAGGAGCAAGGGAATGGTGATAGGTAATAACAGAACGCTAGGAACCCTAGTCAGAGACAGGAGTTTTGGAGGTTAAGAGATTTGAGGGTGATGATAAGGATCAAAGAATAGAGATGACGATGATGAGTGATGTGGAAATGACATAAGACATTGAGAGAGAGAGGGTAAGATCACAGACTTAGAATCTTTAAAGATGACAACACAGAAAGGAAACGGGGGAAACTGGATAGCAGTTGATGCTGCTATAATTCTGAAAAGATTATGGAAAACAGGTGGTGTAAGAGAAAGGTTCTGAAATACTGAGAAATTTCAAGGGAACAATAGTTTAAACTGCCCAGTACAGTAGCCACTAGACAGAGAGGCTATTAAGCACCTGAAATGTGGCTAGTCCAAATTGAGATATGTCATCAAAGTGTAAAATGAACGCTTTCCAAAATTTTGAAACAAAATGCTTTTTAAAATTAAAAAATTTGAAAGCTTTATTGTGAATAAGAAAGGTAATACATATCACTAAAAATGTTTACGTTAGCTACATGCTAAAATGATACCTTTTGGACATATTGGACTAAATAAAATATATAATTAAAATTAATTTCACTTATTTCTTTTTACCTTTTTTTTAAGTTTATTTATTTTGAGAGACAGAGAGAGAGAACACTAAGTATGCTCTGCACTGTCAACACAGAGCCCGAGTCGGGACTGGAACCTACAAACCGTGAGATCATGACCTGAGCTTGATATTTAACTGGCTAAGCCATCCAGCCACCCCTCTTTTAACCTTTTTAGTGTGGCTAGGAGAACATTTAAAATGACATATGAAGGCTAGCATTATATGTCTATTGACAGCAACAGTTATAAGTGTCCAAGGGGTATATGAAGAATTCTGCAGGTATATCAGCCTCATGAATCTGGAGAAATGAGGGAAGGCATGACCCCCCGCCCCCCACATTAGAGAAGTTTGCTAAAGAAGCGGTATCTTCAAGGGAAACCACAGTTATGATCTCAGGGAGGAAATAACATGATTATTTGAAAAAAAGGACATGTTACAGATGTTAGCTAACACTATGGCAATAATTATGTTGCAATACATAAATGCATCAAATCAACATGCAGTACACCTTACACAGTGTTATAAGTCCATTGTAGCTCAACTTAAAAAAGATGAAAAAAGGTACAGTTTAGGGGTCAGAGGCAGATTGGCATATCAAATCACAGGAGAGGTAAAGACTTTGAAGTTCATCTACTCCATGCTGGTTCCAAAGTCAAGAGCACTTCCTCGAGTTCCCTTTGGGAGATGGGTGGATGAATAAGTCATCCAATTATAACGCAGTCAATCAACAAACATTTATTAAAGAATTAATACACCTGGACTCCAGAGATTTAAAAAATGAATAAGTTCCTGGCTTCAAATTGTTCTCAGGCTAGTAGGAGAGACAGGTATATAAAAATCGATACATTCCAATACATACCCTGGCAAATGCAGTAACTGAGTATAAACTAGGCCTTGAGCTCAGAGCCAAGAATGAGATGTGCACAGTTTAAGTCCTGTGTGTTATTTCAACTAGGGCAAAGATTGTAGAAATAGTCCATTCAGCAAAATTTTAACTCTAGCAACAAAAGGGTCATGTCTTCTTTACTTAAAAACATTAAAGCTTTTTTGTCTGGGGTAAAGATAAAATTTTTGCAGATACAAAGGAAATTAACTGATAGTCTACAAATGTATTCCACTCTCATTTAAAGTACAACTGTACTTTATTCAAAAACTGTAAAAATACCAGCTTATATTCTGCAATATTATTTTTAGATATCTTTATAGAAAACAGGATGTGCATATAACTGCTACCTGCTTTCACTATCTTAAGATGCCAGGTGGTTACAAAAGAGAGTAATATTTCTTTCCTTTTCCTGACTTCCTTCAAAAATTATCATACAGTTTGTTTGGTACAGTTAGCTTCCAAAAGGTATAATAAGAAACAGCAAAATCTCATTAGTAGACACAAATCAGCCTGTGTCTACTAATAGGTAAACCCTATACCTTTTTGGTTCTTCTATTTTCTTCAAGGCACCACAGTAAAGCTGAAGATAACACTGGTTAACAACCAGTGTGTGTGTGTGTGTGTGTGTGTGTGTGTGTGTGTGTGTGTGTGTATGTACTGGGGACAGAAGGCGGGGTGCACAAGTTGCACATTTATGTCTGGGGCAAGCACTGATCACCTCTAGAGCTCATGAAGGAGAGGTACTGGGTATCAGGATCAGAGAAACCGAGATCCAAACCTCAGCTCCATGGCTTCTTGAATTTAGAATCTTAGGAATGTTAATCAACTACCCAGAACTTAAATTCCATCACTAAAATAATGGAGGTAATGTGCTGCACACCCCCAGGACTACGAAAATTAGACAAACACTCTGGCACATGGTAGGTGCTCGGTAAGTGTTAGTTCTCCAATCCTTTCCTTTTCCCTTTTAGTTGTGGCCATTTATCCCCCAAAGAAAGACAAAATTGCATCAATCAGCATGATAATTATTGCTATCCTAAAGGTGCCAGTGCATCAGTGACAGCAGTCAATCATATCTTGTGTATTAAAATGGAAGAACATGGTTTCAGAATAAAAATGTCATTAATTTCTGTTAAAAATTAACTGCTTAAGGATTTTCTAGCAAAATTAATCCAAGCTAATTGAATAGCCCTTGAAAAGCAGGGAAATCATCACAGCCATCACAGACTATTGATTCGGTTTCTACAAAGTTAGAAAGCAAATTATAGAAAGTTGTGATGAGAATCTTCTCCTTATCAACATGAATAAAAACTCATAAACTTCACCCACTAAACTCCAACAATCTAAAATTCAATAGAAGAATAACATCTTAAAATAACCCTAAGAGGATGTGTTTTTATCAGGGAAAATAACTTGCCTTAAATCCTCTGTGGGAAGAAGACATACATTTATTTTTATCTAGTAAAACTTTCCATTTTTGATATCAGAGTCTCCTTTTTTTATTTGAATAAGTACAATTCCCACCAAAAAAAAAAGTTTCTAAGGAAAACAATAATGCATTTGATTAAAATAAAGCACAATGCTGAGTACAGTCTCTAGTGAATAGAGCACTTAATGTGTAGCAAATGACAAATAAACAGTGAAAGCAAGCACACCTAACAACATGTTACAACAAGACGGTACACGAAGTCATATGGTTTTTTAAAAATCCATTCAGGACAAGTCCAGCCAACTTTGTGGGCGAGGAGGCTCAGAGAGGGTAAGCGACTCACCCAAAGTCACACTTTCTAAGTGAACTAGAAGCCAAATCAGCTGATTCATTTGCCTACCTTTAAAATCTTAGTGTTGGAATACCCCATGAAGGTTATTTGGTCTCTGGTTAATAATTCCAATGTCTCCTTTTATAAGGTCACTGTTGCCATTTCTGAAATGTCTTCTTTATAATAAATCTATATCTTCTCCCCAGTTATTTTTATCCTCTGGTCCTGAGCTATAGCACATATCTAATCCCCCTTCCAAAGAAGAGCTGGTCCCCAAAGCTCTTTGGACTTCAAAGCTAAACGTTCCTTCCACCCATATGGTTTCACCATGAGGTGCCGCTATGGGCATCATCCAGGTACCATGTCTGCCAACCGTGGCTCATTTCTATCTTCCCATCTCTTCCCACCTTTTGATTTTCATTTCATACCACCCTGGGGTGTTTAAAACAGAAGCAAAACTAGACTGATAAATTTTAAAAAATTAAATGAAAACCAGTAACATAATCATGACCTTCCTCAATTATTGATTTTCCTGAAATATCTGGCACTCTTCAGTGGAGAATTATTTATAATCTAGATCTGTAAGGATCAACAGTTATCAAACCTCTTCATCTCTTATGTTCAAAGACAGAATTCACCCAACCACTATATAAAAAGCACTTAATGAACACCAACTACACAACATGCCCTAAGCTAGGCTCTGTGGCAAGCTCTACCAATAGAAGAATCAATAAGACAGTTTCTACACTGAAAAGGGGTAATAATGTTATTATCAAATAACTTTCATTGAGCACTTGCTGTGTGTCAAGCACAGTCCAAAATGCTTTACACGAATTAATTCACTTAATCCTCACAAGGACCATAGGTGGGTGTTGTCATGATTGTTATTTCCTGATGAGGAAACCAAGTCCCAGAGAGGTTGAGGAATTTACCCAAGGTCTCCTAGTCAGTAGCACTGCCCCTAGGGCCTCAGGGAAGAATTTCAAAATAAATAGTTTCTTTCCTGTTCCTGCCTTCTTTTTTTTATTTTTCCTTTCAGCTTTTCTGTTATTTCCTGGTTGCCCCAATATCTTTGCTAATGCTGTGATGTAAGGTCTTCTTTGGTCACAAATTTACATTACGTAGATAACCAAGCATAATACTACTACTTTTCCTACCTTCTTTGACTCAGTTCCTCTCCCAGGTACATAAATGCCCCCAAGGTCAGAAGAAGGGCACTCCAAATGTGACTTGGCATTTGAACTGAACAGTGAGGTGTACTTTAAACATTCGTGGGGGGAGGGGGTTATTTCAGAGCATCTGTTACTAACCATGCCTGACATCCTTCATTTGATGCAGTATCTGCAGTTGGTAAGAAAGGCAGATCAGAAAAAGCAGTGTGTGTTGTGACGCTGAAGTCTTCTTTTACAGATGGTGCTTCGGGAGCATGTGGGTTGGTAAAGAAGGGCACAAATGTGAAACTTCAAAGATTCCTTTGCCGATAATCTTGTCTTCTAATCTTATGCAGAATCTCTCCATCTTCCTTGTTGGCACATCTAAAATGAACTAATCCTGGATTTCCTGGGTCAATGCCCCATCTGAAGATCAACTAAGGGTTAAGATGGAGAGGGGAAGGGCAGAGTAGAGGGTACCCAGCAAATACAAAGGCCCCAAGATGGAGAGGTCCTGGGGATTCCAGGAACGAGTGCCAGGTTGGAAAGGAAAGGGAGGAAGCCTGATCAAGGAAGAACTTTCTGATGAGCAGATCTTTGAGCGACATGAAGAATCACTATATATATACATATACATATATATATATACATATATATACATATATATGTATATATATATATACATATATATACACACACACACACACACACACACACACAACTGATATCCATAAATTGATTTCTTCTATTAAGTGTTATAGGCATTAAAGACATCTTTACTAAAAAGGTAGCTTTACAAATATTTGGAGTTTAATGTTATCTATATTCCTTTTGCTGTGAAATTCCTTCAGTTCGTGACAAATGCAAAAGCAAAGCAGTATGCATGTCTCTCATTAAAGGTTTTAAAAGAGAAGCAGCATTACAGTAAGTACATTTACAGATCATTCTGCTCATGAATTTTCATTTGATAGATATCATAATCATCTTTTTAAATGTTGGATCATGGTACATTCACAAGGTGTTCTTGTTTGTGTGTTTTGTTTTTTTTTTTTAATTTTTTTTTTTAACGTTTATTTATTTTTGGGACAGAGAGAGACAGAGCATGAACGGGGGAGGGGCAGAGAGAGAGGGAGACACAGAATCGCAAACAGGCTCCAGGCTCTGAGCCATCAGCCCAGAGCCCGACGCGGGGCTCGAACTCACGGACCGCGAGATCGTGACCCGGCTGAAGTCGGACGCTTAACCAACTGCGCCACCCAGGCGCCCCGTGTGTTTTGTTTTTTATAATTAAAAAGGATCTTCATTGGTCCCTAAAAATGCCACGTAACTACAAATCTACTGAAACGGTGGGAGAATCTACTTCAATATACACTTTCTTAGTCTTTAAGCTTCCTTTGTATCCATCTGAAGCAGGCAACTGGGTCCTATCTGGTGTCCTGAAAGGTTAAGTATTTATTAAGGTTCACTTTGACCCACGTAAACTGAAAGAAAAAATTAATACTGTTGAAATCTATCTTCTTCAATTCTTTCCTCTGATACCCTGAGATGACTAATAATTCCAACCCCCAGGCTTTCAGGGGTTGATGTGATGTTACCGTGGGTTCTCCTACCTGGAGCTTCGGTGGCAGAGGTGATCTGGTGACTTTCTCCACGTCATGGACAGAAAGGACGTAGAGAGGCTGCCATGCTGTGGAAGAACACTCCCTCCTTAACCCAGGCAACTCATTTGCCTCTCAGGCTTTGGATCTGTTAGATAAACAGGTTAGACTCTACAATCTCGAAGGCCCTCCAATGCTATGATTCTATGAATTGCGAAAGACTCAGTTTTCTCCTTATAGAGTTTTAGGATGACAGAGAGCCTGACCCTAAGGCTACTATAAAAAGTCTATCTTTCCTGTGTAAAATGCTGTCTTTTTAAGTAAATGTGACATACAGCTGGAAATTCACGTTGATGAAGTGGAGTACTGATTCACTTTACTGAGAGCACCAAACACTTTGGACGGGGCACTTTGCTGAACAGAAGCCAGTGTATCTACTCTGCAAACTGAAGAAAAAGAAGGGGCAAAACTCTGAAAGGAAGTACACAGTTAGAGGACCCCAAGATGTGCAAGAAAATCTGGAGAACTGAAGAGCTGGTGGGGGGAGGGGCACAATGACAGGAGAGTGGCTCAGAGGGTCAGAAAGGGAAGGGTAAGTGTTTTCTCCTGGATTGCAGGGCCCGGATGTCACTCAGAGAGCCGCCACTGAGACATTCTGTACTCTTTTCTTGTCAACAGTTTCAAAGTCAAATTAATGCAGGAGGTTTTTAATATAGAGTTGTCAATTCTCTTTCACGGATAAGAAGATTCACTACGGCAACATTCATCTAACTGTTAAAATAGAAATGGAGTCCAAATGCCATCCTCAACCATGATACCCTCTAAAATCCAAAAATGTTTGGCTCAAACATCCATCAGATTAATTCATCAGATTAACAGATTAATTAACCAAGTGATAATCCATCAGATTATTTCCGATTATTCTATGAAATAATCTCTCCAGCAGGCTTTGGAGGCTTATGTGCTGTGGCCGTGATTTTCCACTTCAGCTGAATTCTCATCCATTGCTTGACACCTTGCACCATTGCTTTTCATCCACCTCTACAGAGGTTCAGATGTGGAACTCCCCGGGATGCCACCCTTCTTCCTGCCATGGAATCATTTAGAATTCTTGTATGTAGCAGAACACTTAGAGAAAGATGCTGGGTCAGGGGGAGGTGTTATGCATAGCACTGCCCAGTCAACAACTAAACCTTTTCCTAAAAGATCTTTCTACTTCCTCTCCCCCAAGGCGATCTATCTAGTTTCCTCACTTTTGCTTGCTCCTCTCTCCCCCCTATTTCCCACAATGCCCACGAAAAGTCTACATAGGCTTCCTCTCTATTATTTATAGTAATTCAATCCTCTCCACTTCTGTCTATAAATTAATTCCAGGCCCACCTTTGAATAATCCAAACCCAGGAGGAAGCCTGAGATCACAGTCTTTCCATAAAAATGATTGGCAATTCATAGTCGTTATGGTTTTAAATAATAACATTTTCTTAATGAATATATTCAAACATATGCTTTAGATGATGGACATCAATTCTAAACAAGAGTTAGCCTAAAGTGTATTATCATGGCTTGTGAAATCGACATCAAGAGTGTATTATTCTTTAATACAGTTATTCTCAAACATTAGCATGCTTCAGAATCAACTGGAGGGCTTGGTAAAACACAAATTGTTGGGTCCCCATCTCCACGGTCTCAGGTTTCAGGAAGTTTGGAAATCTGCATTTCAGACGTGGTCCGGGTGTGACTAATACTCTGTCCCTCTCAGAACCGCTGCTTTAACAGAAGTTTTCATCTTCTCTGCCTGAGGAGGGCAGGAAGCATAATAGAGTGTTTTTGCTAACATCATGGCTGGAGCTCACTGCTGAAGGTGTAAGTAGCGAATACTTTCACCTGTCCCCTTTCAGCCCACGCGTGGTGATGAATCATCCTGTTCCCACGGGATGCTATTTTCTGTAAGATCTACTGCACAAAGGCTGGTGTGGTCTGCATATTAATCATCCCTCCCAGGCCCCTGTCATCACAGCAGCCAGAAGGATATGCTCAGGACTTACATTATAAACGTGGAAAAGGGAAAAGATGATGCGTATTTTCCATCACCATACTTTCCCCTAAATCACCGTGATTGTTGCTGATGACTCTTGTGTGCTGGTGGAGGAGAATGTGTAAAGAGTGAGAATTTGAAGATGAAAGCAGTCGAAAAGGTATACGATGCTTCATGTTTAGCTTTTAGATGCGACAATAGTTTTCCTACTCTTCTGAGCAGGTGGCAGATGGGTGACTTCCAGTGTAGAAAGGACTGATGTTCTGATTCGATGGCTGCTCCCATGACATCAGTGACAAAGCATTGTGAATGAGAATTGTAACCAAAATTTTAGCCACTGTTCAGCGTCAACTATTCAGTGTTTTCTCACCAGTGAGATTCCTCCTGAGACAGGCTATTCCTGCAAGAGTCCTTGAATTTTCCAACCTAATCAATAACCAAGCATAAGACATGAAGCCACACAGTGGTAGGCCCTGTAAGCAAGACTTGCAGCTGAAATCAAAAAACCATCTTGGTGGTTCCCTGTAGAAGGGGGTCGGGTTGTTCCTACCCCCATTTTCCTGTCTCCTTGGTCACTTATATAGTGATTTTCAGAGTCATCTCTAAGGATGCAGGACCTCATTGCTTACAAAAGAATGGCCAACAAAACCTCTCTGTAAAATGAGTTTACTTCACAGTGTCAGATCACATCAAGATATACAAACCACTCTCACTGTAGCAAAGAAAGCTTAAAACTAAAATCTGATGATGTGTTTATTCTCAAGGCCGAGTTTAAAGGTTTACATTAAAAAACTGATTTATAAGATTGATGTTTCTTATATAGTAGAAATATTTTAATTCTTTAAATATTTATTTTTGAGAGAGAGAGAGAGAGAGAGAGCACAAGCGTGGGAGGGGCACAGAGACAGGGGGACAAAGGATCCAAAGGGACTCTGCTCTGACAGCTTCGGCGCTGACATCAGCGAGCCAACGTGACACTCGAACTTACAAACAAGGAGATCATGACCTGAGCCGAAATCTTAAGCTCAACTCAACTGTTCAACTGACTGAGCCACCCAGGCACCCCTGAAGTACCTGAATACTTTAAATTGCCACCATATATCCTTGGAGGAAGAGGGCAGACTTTTAGATTTGTCCTTAGGTAGTAGTCAGTTTCTCAGATACTAGGTTTGTTAGATATCTATTTGTTCTTTCTTCTCTTCATTCTTCTCTAAACTTCATTTAGCTAAAATGATCTGGGCATGACTATGTAAAGAACTCTTGATATTCAAAACTTACTATGCAATCATCCAACTTTATTGGGCAGATCCAATAAACATCGTCTTAAGGACAGTGTCACACAAAGGGGTACCCAAGACAAGTAAGTAATTGTACATGTCCTAAAGAAGCCCTCGGTCCTGGGGGAGAGACAGATACGTCACTAGCTTAACTATGGTAAAACAGGGTGTGCAAACAGCTGACTAAGTACAGCACACTGGAAATAGCGGGTAAGGAGAGAGGAACTTCTTAGGGCATGAAAAAGGCTTCAAATAGAGGCTTTGTCTGAGTTAGGTTTCAAAGAATATATCCATAAATGGAAGAAGAGAAAGGAAAGATATTCATACAGATTCTATCCTTTCTACAATTTGCATCAAGGACAATTCCTAAATTCCCACCATAGAAAGCTGGAATTGTAGATTTCTATATCTACTTTCACTTCCATTTTTAGCCAATGTTAGGGAATCCCTCTTATAAATTACTGAAGATGTGTGGCATTTAAAAGCATAAACTAGAAGCATGTAGCTGAAAGGGAGAGGAAATTAAGGAAAGACACAGAAGACCTTTCCCTCCAATTCAACATTATTTTCTACTTTTTCACTAGAATAATCTGATTAAATTAGCTTAAGCTCATCATAAAACAAGTGCTTAAATTTAGTGGAAAATGTTTTGTTTGGGGACTTTGGCTCTTTAGAACATGATTTAAGACATAATTATGGGCACTCTATACCGTAAGTTTAAGTTATTGATTATTTAAAAAAAAACTGTTAGGAAAAAGAGTATGAATATTAACCTAGTTGTACCTGGTTCCTAGAAAAAAATTCCTGAGACTTTTCTATAAAGGGAAACTAAAAACAAAACAAAACAAACAGAAACATCCTTCTGATTGGGGAAGAATCATAAACCATTTCCCTCCAGTTTTACTCTAACCAACTAGACCGAGAAGTCAAATGAGAGATCCACGTACAATTAACTCTGATAGCCTATCTGACATGAATGTAAATCTTGATTAAGATGGGACTTAGTAAGCCCAATTGCTAATGGTCATGGCGAACTGATAAAGAAAAGATGAATGGAAGATGTACCTTTCTCTTTCTTTTAAAAACTTTTTGAAAAGGATGTTTGTCTTACTAAAGTTAAAGTATCTTAATGACAAATTGTGTATCTTATTCTAAAAAGTAGACATAAAGGACATCAACCATCCTTACTTCTCTGGTTGGCCATGGCTTATGATCAACCAGGTATTATAAGCAGCCCTTAAAAGTTGACTACAAATCTAAGATCATGAACTAATAACAGATGTAGGAATTCTATTTCCTTTAAACTTTCCTTCTTTCATGTTTGTCTTTCCCAACCAAAATGTCATCAAAACATTATCAAAGCCTTTCTGGGGTGCCTGGGTGGCCCAGTCAGTTAAGCAACGGACTCTTGATTTTTTGGCTCAGGTCAGGATCCCAGGATCCTAGGATTGAGCCCTGCATTGGGCTCCACGCCTGCTTGGGGTTCTCTCTCTCTCCTCCTCTTCTCCTTTCCCTCTCCTCTGCTTTCATGTCCTCTCTCTCTCTCTCTCTCTCTCTCTCTCAAATTAAAAAAATATATATCAAACACTTCCTGATCATTCTGATTTCTGAACTAAAAGCCAAATTTAATGTCCATATTGCACTACATGGTTTTAAATACAAAAATAAAGGGAATTCTAAAACAGCTAATAGTTCTCAAAATTAGTATTTCAAAGTGCTAGCTGAAAAACAATTTTGGTATATTAACTCTCCTATATTTTAAGTGAGATAGTGCCCTCAACTCTCAAAAACATTTTCTTTTCTTTACTCAAAATAATTTTCTTGAATTAGGGGTACCTGGCTGCCTCAGTTGGTAGAGCACGCATATCTTGATCTTGGGATTGTAAATCCAAGCCCCATATTGGGCGTAGAGATTACTTTAAAATTTTTTTAAATCTGAAAAAGAAAATGTGTCTCCAACCTTAATTTACTATTCAGTTTTAATATTTATATTAAAGCCACAGCTTTAAAAATAAAATGTTCTTCAAAAAATTTTTCCAACTGTGAAATCAATTAAGTTGGTTTTAATTAATATTGATAAATAAATAAGATAGAGTAGCGCAAAATAGAAAAAAAAACAGAAAAGAAACTAACAGAATATACTGGTGGTAGCAAGAAAAAATAAGGATTTCTGAGGTTTTATTTCAGTTTTGTGTGTGCATGTGCATCTGTACTAGATCATGGGATAAACTGAATCGTGGCCAAAAATTTTTGAAAAATACTGTTCTAGAAAAAGTATTGAATACTGACGAGTAGACATTCTCTGTATCTTAGAGACCATGTGCAATGTCTAGGTTGGCCACTAGCTCATCCTGCAAGATGAAGGAAGCTGCTTCTAAAGAAACTGCTTACAGTATGTTGAAGCTGAAGACTGATCAGCTGAACACTTGACAATGTGCTGGATTAATTAAGATTAATTTATCAAGGCACCATGACAGGCTCAGGGAGAAAAATGGTGAGCAAAAAAGTCATAAGCCCTGCTGTCGTGGGGCTTACAGTCTAGCAAATGTTAATCAAATAAACACACAGTTAAGGTACAGTTATAGCTGTTAGGGGCATCTGGGTGGCTCGGTCGGTTGAGCGTCCGACTTCGGCTCAAGTCATGATCTCGCGGTTCATGAGTTCGAGCCCCGTGTGGGGCTCTGTGCTGACAGCTCAGAGCCTGGAGCCTGCTTCGGATTCTGTGTCTCCCTCTCTCTCTGCCCCTCCACCCCTCAGGCTCTGTCTCTCTCTCTCTCTCTCAAAAATAAATAAACCTTTAAAAAAAAGTATAGCTGTTAAATGCTAGGAAGGGTAACAAAAAAAGATAATGAGTAAGTCTCACTTGGTTGAAAAAATAATATAAATCATTAATATGATATTATAAGATGTATCTTATAATACTATAATATTTGATATTAATTAATATTTCAGTGGTATTAACTTTCTTGAGGAAATGATATTTAAACTGAGCTCTTAAGGATGGGAAGTAATTAACTACATAAAGTAGTGTACAGTGAGGGTTGGGGAACAAGAATAACATTACAGGCAAAGGAAATAGCAGGCACAAAGGTCCTGTGGCAGGAGACAGCAGGGCACATTTGCAGTTACTAAAAAATGATAAAATGGCTATAGTGGAGACCACAACAGGAAGCATCTTGTGAAATGAGATGGCAGAGGTCAGTGAGAGCAAGACCATGCAGAAACTAGCAGCCTTGTTAAAGATTTTGATCTGAACAAAGGAGAGAATACATAATCAAATTTCTGTTTTCAAAAGATTACTCTGGCTGCAATGTGAATAAAGTTTAAGTGAGGAACAAGAATGGATGTGAGAAAACAAATCTGGAGATTATTCTAGCCTATAATAGCAATCCCTGGTGTAGTCTACCTGGAAGATTCTACTGGCTTAGCCTGGAGTGGCCAGGTGCACTTGTGATGAAGAGAAACTATTAAGAGGGTAAAATAGCCAGGTAGACTGAGTAGATTTGAGAGGGTGAAGAAAAGAGAAGCACTGTCAGGATATGACCTCGGTCTCCTGTTTATGTAGACCAATGTGGAAGAGGATTTTAAACTGAGCAATGGATATGCCCTAAAGGCAAAGGGGAGATGTCTAGATGGGAGGTCTGAGGTTCAGAGGAAAGGTATGGGCTAAAGATTCGATTTTTAAGTCAACACCATAGTTGCAGGAAGTTGACAACAGACAGGACCACAGATGAGATTATTTAGGGAAAAAAGTATAAAATGAGAAGAGATGAGAGGGAAAGGGAGGGGCAGGGGGAAAAAAAAGGAATGGAAGAAGCACCAGGACTGACTGAGCCCACAGGATGAATGGCCAGGAAGAGCAGACAGAGAAGGAGAACACAGAAAATCTGAAGGAAAACCATGCTCCAAAGTCAAAGGAAGAGACAGTTTAAGGAGGGAGTGGCCATCAGCTGGAACACTGTTTAGAGATTAAACAAAAAAGCCTGGAAAGTATTCTAGGATCTTGGACGTTGAGGGCATCAGAGATCCTGGTGATCACAAAATAGAGTTTCTCCTACATAAATACTGAGA
The DNA here is from genome assembly GCF_018350175.1 of Felis catus. NCBI lineage: Eukaryota > Metazoa > Chordata > Mammalia > Carnivora > Felidae > Felis > Felis catus. Next base: position 92,018,823 of record NC_058374.1, read on the forward strand.
GTTTCAAAGCTCAAGATTATGAATGAAAATCACATATAGTATTATTTATCAATGGCCTATTATGGGGACCCAGTAAAAGGGCAACCACCAATCTCCTTTTTATAACGAAAGTAAAAACAACAACACCAAAATTTGTTCATCTTTTTCTTCACGAATGATCACATCCTCCTGCCATTAGTTATAGTAAAATCGGACTTAAAAACAAAATATGAATGCCAGATAAACACTTACTTTTTCATTTTAATACAAAGCATTATGTTTCATCTCAGTAGAGTTCAAATTTCTCTGACTCAATATATTCAACATCGTTCATGACCACAATTCAATCTGATTTGACAGCTCATTAAAAACATTCTCCATTTGCTGCTGGCTGAATGATTTCATAAATTGCATACATGAACCAGACCCTAGAATACTGAAAGGAACATGATTCTGATGAGCAAACATATGCCATTTTTAGTTCATTTTTATTGTGCATACTTGCAAACTTATTCAAGTTTACGATTAGAGTTACATGAGGACTTTTATAAATATTCTGTATAGCTCAACTATGTCACACATAGAAATTTAAATTCCAAAGTTGGTTGAGCATAGCTGCAACCCAAATCAGAAGAGGAAATGTTTACTGGAGTACATTTTCAAAGCACAAAAATTATACCACATCTCAAAAGAAATCATTCAGCCAACGACAAATGGAAAATGACTTTTTTTTTAAGAATGCTTTTTAATCTTAAAAAAAAAAACCCAAGTAGTCATGTATTCATTGATTCATTTTGCCAATATTTATTGATTGTCCAGCATTTGTTGGGCACTAGGCCACAGGTGTGAACAGACAGACATGCTCCGTGTGTGAGGAAAACTACAACTCGTTGTCAAGACTCTGAAGGAAAGGACTAGGAAGAAGGCGGAGTTATTGGACTCAGACTTGGGGGCTGGAAAAATGGTGATTCAGGACCTACCACTGTGCCAAAACTTTGGAAGCACCATAAGGATGATCTCATTTGATCCTCAGAACAATTCTCTGAATTGGGTGGTGATATCATTAAGACAAGAATACTAATACTTAGAGTGGTATTTTGCTTTTGTTTGTTTGTAGCATAAATTACAATGCTCGCAATGGTCATCCTGAGACATCAAGAAAATTTAAGCCCTGCTCAGCAAAATAAGAGAGGAGGCAAGCTCTTAGAAATGTCCCCACTAGGGGCGCCTGGGTGGCGCAGTCGGTTAAGCGTCCGACTTCAGCCAGGTCACGATCTCGCGGTCCATGAATTCGAGCCCCGTGTCAGGCTCTGGGCTGACGGCTCGGAGCCTGGAGCCTGTTTCCGATTCTGTGTCTCCCTCTCTCTCTGCCCCTCCCCCGTTCATGCTCTGTCTCTCTCTGTCCCAAAAATAAATAAAAACGTTAAAAAAAAAATTTAGAAATGTCCCCACTAAAGGGATAGTTATGATTGTGTTACTGCATTGGTACTCACAGGTACCAATGGCTTCTTGTGAAGGCTCTATTCTCTCAAGAATGGCAGATTAAGGAGGCAGTACTATAAAAGATTAGGAAAAAAGTAAAAAAGAAATAGAGAAGCAGGAATAAAAGTAAACAAAACTGAATAACACTGGGTAACCCTGCATCGGCTACTAATTGACAGACCAAAGAGAGGGAAGGACACACACACAATCCTCTACAACCTAAATAATGAGGACCTGGTCTTCTCACCGTCTACGATAAAACTTCGCACTCACAATGTGGTCTCTTGCTCAACAGAGTACAATACGTCTTCTCATCTCCCAAATCTGTTGAAAAAAATGCTATCAAACCCATCTTATTTCCAGCTGTCCACAACACTTCTCTCTCAGAATTCTCTGCTGATTCCTGCGAACAGAGTTCACATTTATTTTACTGGGTTTCACAGCTTCCTCCTCGTGTGGGCTTTGCCTTTATCCCCTCTCCAGTTTTATTTACCGCTATCCGTACATCTGCCTGGTCCATCTAACTCCCCTTTGTCTTATTTCTTCCCTTCCCCTAATCTTTCCTCATGACATCTCAGTTCCTTCTGCCAGGAACAACTTCGTAGCTCTTAACTGCCATTCTTAACCAATAAAAAATGGCTGCAGATTTCAGCAGCGCTTGGGAACACAAACTCATTCTAACTTAATGGTATAGAGAAGGGAGTTTCAAACTCTTTAGGCTACACAGTCCTCTTGCCAGTGAAATTTCTTCCAGAATCCAGCCACACAAGGACTCTTGGGGGAAGGATGGGTGTCTGGGGCAGCCGAGTGGACCGGGACCCTATTCCTGCCCCAACCACACTAGCTCACCAAGTAGCTTCAGGGTGTGGAGACCATCAACCAGTGCCAAAAGCACAGCCTAATTATGGAAGCTTTTCATAAGTCAAATCAAACATTTAGTACACCTGAAGTGCTTGAAGAATGTTTGGATGACCCATTTCATAAAACAATATTGACCATTCATTAGAATAAAGTACCTACTTTACCAACATGTGAAAGTACCTACTTATGTGCCAGGCACTGATTTAAGCACTTGGACTGCATCAGTGAGAACAAAGGTCTCCTGCCCTTGAGGAGTTACAGTTGAGCATGGTAAGACACATATTTTAAAAGGCACATAATGAATGTATAAACTACATAATTTATGAGAAGGTGATAACTGCTACTGGGAGTTGGGGAAGGTGGGGAGGAGAAAAGACGACTGGGAGTTCCAGGCAGTGGGGCAAGAGGGAGAGGTAGGTTGAAATCATAAAGAGGGTGAACAAAGAAGGCCTCGGTGATAAAGTGCCATTTAAGCAAAGCCCCAAAGGCGGTAAAGGAGTTAGCCATGAAGTATTTGAGGGGAGGGGTGGTGATACCTGGCTTTAATTGGTACCTTTTATGGAAACGCTTACAATATTCCAGGCAAATTGGCTAACTGACTTGCGTTACACACTCCAGTTACATGTGAAACTATAAGAGGTGGGTATGACTATTGTTTGCACGTTACAGATAAGGATACCGTGGTCTGGAGCAGTGCAATCACCTGGAGGGCTTGTTAAAACGCACGACTGCTGAGCCTCATCACCCAAGTTTCCAATTCGGTATGACTGGGGTCCAGCCTGAGAATCTGCCCTTCTAACAAGTTCTTAGGCCATGCCGATGCTACTGGTTCCTGGAGCACACCTGGAGAACCACTGACTTCAAGCAACAAGGTGATCTGCAAAACATTTCTGTCTCCAAACTCCCACATCCCGGTCTCTGTTACAGAGTCCCTCGTTCAAATAATAGCACCTTCATCCCAATGTTTCCGTTTACCATCCCAATGAAGCATAAAAGCAAATGTCTATTATAGAATAGATTATAAATATGTAAACAAATCTGCAGTTCTTTTTAAAAAAGGATCAACTGGGGGCGCCTGGGTGGCGCAGTCGGTTAAGCGTCCGACTTCAGCCAGGTCACGATCTCGCGGTCCGTGAGTTCGAGCCCCGCGTCGGGCTCTGGGCTGATGGCTCAGAGCCTGGAGCCTGTTTCCGATTCTGTGTCTCCCTCTCTCTCTGCCCCTCCCCCGTTCATGCTCTGTCTCTCTCTGTCCCAAAAATAAACAAACGTTGAAAAAAAAATTAAAAAAAAAATAAAAAAGGATCAACTGGTAATAAAATGAAAGCTCTACAAGGTCAAGGATACGATCTATTTTATTCATTGTAGAAATCTTAGCACATAGAAAGATGACCTGGCGTGTATTAAGTACTCAGTAAATAGCTTTTGTGTGAATTAATACTATCCCATCGTTGACAGAAGGTTGACAGAAGAGCTGTGAAAACAGCATAAAGAATTCCCATATACTCCTTAAGCAGCTTCCCCTAATGATAACATCCTAAATAATACTTATCAAAACTGAGAAATTAACATCGATACAGTACTATTAACTAACATGCACACTTCATTCAGATGTCACAGCTTTTCCACAAATGTTCTTTCCCAGTCCAGATGAGCCGACTGCATTTAGTCACGGTGCCTGTTTACTCTCCTCTGATCTGTGACAGTTTCTCCATCATTCCTTGTTTCTCATGACCTTGACACTTTTGAAGCACACTGCTCAGGTATTTTGTTGAATGTCTTTTAATGGGAGTTTTTTGCTGGTTTTCCCCCCATGAATAAACCAGAAGTATGGATCTGGGGGAAGAATGTGACAGAGGCAAAGTGTCCTCCTTGTTTCATCCTGTCAGTGGTATGTGACGGTAACAGGACTTAGCACTGCTGATACTGAACTTGATGGCTTGGTTAAGGTGGTGTCCACCAGCTTTCTCCACCGTGAAGTTCCTGTTCTTCTCTTTCCATGAATTCAAAAGGTGAGTCACTGAGTCCATACTTCAGGGAAAGAGAAGTGAACTCCGCTTCTTGAAAGAAGGCATGTAAGGGAGTTTATGGACATATGTTAAAACTACCACAGGGGTAGTTTTAAATAAATAAGTAAATATGGGTGAGGACATAATTTGAAACTATGTACATACCCTAGGTCTCCTTGAATTCTCTCTGAGACTAACCTTATACTTTTCCTGTCCCAGTCCCAGAACTGGCCATTTCTCCTTCATGAGAGAATGGTATTTAGAAGCTATCTGGGGGCCAGGAGTGCTTGTTTTTGCTGGAATGTCACTGCTTCCAGGACCTCTCAGCAGATGACCTATGTGATACATGCATATCTACTACTATATGCATATACATATTTCCATATTTATTTCTGTATCTGTATGTATATTTATTAAAGTGAACACAAGTTCCCACTAAGATCTTTGATTCAAATCTGTTACCACAAGGTTCATTCTAGACTTCCTCTTTTGCTTCTTCATAACTCTCTCTGACAGTGAGAAACCTGGTGTTGTGGGCTGAACTGTATCCCCACAAAAATTCATATGTTGAAATCCTAACCCCAAAACTTCAGGTTGAAACCATACTTGGAGATGAGATCTTTAAAAAAGTAACTAAAATGAGGTAACTAAATGAATTAAAATAAGGTCATTAGGGTGGGCCCTAATCCAATGTAACTAGTGTCCTTAATAGAAGAGGACATTTGGACACAGGTCCAAACTGAAGGAAGACAATGTGATGACACAGGAAGAAGAGAGCCATCCATAAGCCACAGAGCGAAGTCTAGAACAGTCCCTTCCCGTATGACCCCCAAAAGTCACCAAGTCTGCTGAAACCTTGATCTCAGACTTTGGCTATTACAATTAAATACCCAATATCGATATATTATTATTAAGTAAAATCTGTACTTCAAGATTTCCTTAGCTTGACCCCAATGTCCTTTTTGCTGTTCGAGAATTCTATCCAGTTGAACACACTGTATTTACCCATTATGTCTCCTAAGGCCACTCTTGGCTGTGAGAGTCTCTTAGACTTCCCTCGTTCTTGATGACCACAAGAATTTTGAGGACTACTAATCAGGTATGTTGTAGAATGTCGTTAAATTGGGATTTGGCTGTTGTTTTGCTCATGATGAGAGTGAGGTTATGGGTTTGAGGGAGAAAGATGAAACAGGTACATTTTCAGCACATTGTATCAAGGATACATCAACATGACTTATCACTACTGATATCTACCTTGACCACATGGCTGAGGTAATGCTTTCCACATTTCTTCACTGTAAACCTATTCTTTTTTTAATTGAAGTATAATTGACATACAATATCCTAACAGTTTTGAGCGTACATCACAGTGATTTGATATTTTTATAGACTATGAAATGATCCCCATGATAAGTCTAGTTACCATCTGTTCCCTACGAAGTTACTGCAATATTATTGACTATATTCCCTGTGCTGTACCTTACATCTCCAAGATTTTTTTTTTATAACTGGAAGTTTGGACTTCTTATATTGTAAACTACTCTTTCCCCTCTTCCTAGTACTCTTTGGAAGGAAATCGCTAAGCATAGATCACACTTAAGGATTTGAGGGCTACACTCTACCTCCTTGAGGGTCAAGTAAATCATTTGGAATTTTTCTGCATGGGAGATTTCTCACTTGTTCTCCATTTACTGACTTATTCTATAATTTATTTATATAAGCATACACTAATGAATATTTACTTTATGCTTTGGATTATAATCCAATGCTTCTTTATTTTGTTGCTCAAACTGTCCCAGCTTTGGCTATTGGGAACTCTCTTCCAGTTGGTTCTTGTATTCTTCTGAATACTCCATCATTGCAGGGATTATTTTTGGTATCTTGGTAGAGTTTTCCGTTTGTTTTTTTGTTTTGTCTTGTTTCTTTTTTTTTAAAGTTTGTTTAGTTTTAGAGAGAGAGAAAGAGAGACCAGGAGGGGAAGAGAAAGAGGGAGAGAGAGAATCCCAAGCAGGCTCCACACTGTCAGCACAGAGCCTGACACAGGGCTCGAACTCACGAACCATGAGATCTTGACCTGAGCTGAAACCAAGAGTCAGACCCTTAACCAACTGAGCCACCAAAGCACACCTGTTGTTTTGTTTGTTTGTTTGTTTGTTTGTTTGTTTGTTTGTTTTAATACTCCCTTACTTTCTGGCACTACAGGATGCTCCCAGCCCATTTTGTACATTTCCTGACACAGTCTTAGAAGCAGCCATTTCTCCAAGGAGCCCTGGTTTCTCTTATTGGAGAGCGGTATTAGGAACCAACATCTGGGTGCTAGATGTATCCTACATTTTTGACACAACAATTCATCATAAGTATTTTCCATGTGAATAAACACTATAAATTATCATTTTTTTTGAACTGCGTAATATTCCACTGTTAGAATAAACCATAATATCATTTACTGATGGATATTTGTATTGTTTCTAGCTGTTTGGATATCAACTTTCTGGAGTAAACTTTCTGCTATCAAAATCAGCATGCTTATGACTAATTATTTCCTTAGGATAAATTCCTCAAATTTAAAATTGCGAGTGTGGGGCTTTTGATGCATATTACAAGTCTTCCACAGTCCCACTTGCAGAAAATGAGTGCCCTTCCCCCACATACTCTCCAACATTGGGTATCTATCGTTATTCGTTTTATTTTTTTTTATCATTTCCTATTTAATGGATAAAACTTACTTTGTCAATTGATATTGATTCCCAACTAAAATGACCAAGTATTTGCCACTTGAATTCCCTTACAAAATTTATTTTTTCTGTTCAGGCACATTGCCTACTTTTCTACTAGGATAGGTTTTTAAAAATTTAATATGCAACAGTGCTTGTATACTAACGGAATTAACCCTTTGTCTGTATACATGCATTATTTAACTACTATCTTTTACAGTTTGTCATTTGTCTTCTAATTTGGTTTATGGCCTACTTATTTTTAAACAATAACTTTCCATATTCCATATTCTACAGTTTAAACTAATATCTAGGGGGGCCTTGGTAGGTCAGCAGGTTGAGCATCCAACTTTGGCTCAGGAAATGATCTTGTGGTTCCTGAGTTCGAGCCCCATACGGGGCTCAATGCTGTCAGCGTTTCAGATCCTCTGTACCCGCCTCTCTCTGCCCCTCCTCCACTGGTGCTCTCTCTCTCAAAAATAAATAAACATTAAAATAAACAAATAATTTATGGATTTTTCCCCAAGCCACACTTACATTTTATAATTTGGCTCACAGACGTTTAAAAAATGTGTTTACTTTCACATTTTTGCATTTTGTGAGCCAATCTAAAAAAAGAGCTGATGATGTATTATTGATTCTGACATAGTCATGAAAGCACAGATTATGCTTCTATTAAAACTTACATTTTATGACAGGTTTGTCAGGTTTAATTTATGACTCATACACATTTCTGGCTCAGTAGCCACAAATTATCTCCCTTTGAATCTTTATGATATAGCACATATTCTCGCCAGAGCATTTTTTAAAAACATCTTAATATTTAACAAAAATAAATAAATACAAAAAACAGAAAACACACACCAACAAGTGATAAATAAGAAGCATCATTGTTTAAACCAGTTCCAAATACAGTTGAAACATAAACAATATGTGGTTGAACTGTACAGATCCATTTAAATACTGATTTTATAAACATGTATATACATGTATGTATATAGTACTATAAATATATTTTCTCTTCCTTATTATTTTCTTAATATTTTCTTTTCTCAGCTTACTGTATTGTTAGGATACAGTCTATAACACATATATCACATAAAATATGTGTTAACTGACTACGATATCAGTAAGGCTTCTGGTCAACAGTAGGCTATTAGTAGTTACATTCTGGGGAAACCATAAGTTACATGCAAATTTTTGACTGCGTGGGGGGTCAGCTCCCCAATTGCCATGTGGTTCAAGGGTCAACTGTATTTATACATGTATATATGTGTATGTGTGTATAGAATTCAATCTCCACTTCCTTATCTCTCACTCTAGTTTCATATCTTTATAAATATATTTTTCTCATTTTTAGAAAAAGATGTAACATAGACATTCATGTTGTCAGGTTGTCACATTCATTCATGTCATGTTCGAATTTCTGAATATAAGAAACATGCACATACCAAAAGTAAAGAAAAAGAAACTGATGAAGCCATCTTCTTTACAGTAGCATTAGTGAAAGGAGAGAAAATTCCTAAAATTAGGAATTAGAATGGTGGGGTTGAGGGGGAGCTGGCTGAGAATATTCTAGTCACATGCAGAGACATAGCATTGGGAAGATACATGGTATCTTCAGGGAATGGAGGGAAGGTAGGCAGGGGCCAGACCATACAGGCCATCTAGTCTTATTAGAGATTTGGGTCCTCAACCTGAAAGCAGGTGAAAGCACATGTGACTTGTTCAAATTTATTGTCTTCCTCTTACTCCATCCTCCGAGTAATACAGAGGATGGGTTGAAGGGAGCTAGAAAGTCCTGGAGTCCAGAGTTGAGCCTCGTCAGCGGTCTGGGCAATAGATGACGGTGGCTTGACGTGCAGCAGTGGGGTGGTAACTATGGAGTGAAGGGAATGGATCTGGGGTAGAGTTGGAATGTGAAATCAACAGCTGTTATTGACTGACTAGAAACAGGAAATAAGGGAGATGGGTGGATGGCTCTACCTTACCATGAGATAGGAAACACCAAGAGAGAAGTGTGGTAAGAAGATCAGCATTTTTTACTTCCAGCTTTGCGATCTCTTTGATATATCTAAAAAGACATGTTGTCACCGGAGCTTGACACAAGGTCTCAACTGAAGTTCTATAATGAGCATGATTAACATGTTGCTCATAATTGAAGTGTGGGGTTGTTTAAGGAAAGAACAAGTGTGCTGGTGGGGTTGTTTAGGGAAAGAAGGTAAAGCAGTGGTTCTCAACCAGGGTTAAGGGAATTATTATTTTGCCCCTGAAAAGATATTCGAAAATGTCTGCCGACAGTTCTGGTTGTCACAAATGGGGCATCTAGTGAGGACAGGGATGCTGGTACACATCCCAATGCACCAGACAGGCCCCCACAATAAAGGTCACCTGGACCAAAATACCAGGAGTGCCAAGGCTGAGAAACCCTGATATACGGTGTGATGAAATGAGGGCCTTTAGGAACCCTGCCTGAAGATGAAAAGGGGTGGGGAACACAGCCTGAGAAGGAGCATTCGCAGAACTAGGAGGAACGCCAGGAGTGCCTGCTGCCAGGAACATCAAGGGAGTTTTCAAAGACACGGGCAACAAACAGAGCAGGATGCTGCTACTGAGAAATGAAGGGCTGTACTAGCCCAGAGTCTAATTCATGCAGAAAATAGTTTTAAAATAATTTGCCCTAGGGGCCCTTGGGTGGCTCAGCTGGTTCAGCGTCTGACTCTTGATTTCAGCTCAGGTCATGATCTCAGGGTTTGTGAGATGAAGCGCCATGCTGGGCTCTGCGCTGACAGTGAGGAGCCTACTTGGCATTCTCTCTCTCTCTCTCTCTCTCTCTCTCTCTCTCTCTCTCTTTCTCTCTCTGCCCCTCCCCTGCTTGTACTTGCTCACTCGCTCACTAGCTCTCTCCCCCTCAAAATAAATAAATAAACATTTATAAAATAATTTCCGTTAAAGTGCATTCAAATTTGTATTATTTTTCAGCAGGCCACAAACTAGGCATACATTTGTAGAAAGAGCAATGGAATTTTGCATCCCTTCTCATTAACCCCCAACCTTGGTCACCTTCCTAATTTCTCTTTTTCTCAGATGCTTACCTCACAGGGGAGGGAGGGAGTGACTACTGTTTTAGAAGGAGCAAGATTAGGGAGGGAAGGAGGAGGCAGGGAATCTGGCAGGAAAAAGGATGAATGACTTTACACAGGAAAAAAGCAGCATTCCAAATGATCATTTCAAGTTTTATTTGCAACTTGCACCTATTGTCCCACAGACACAATGTTAGAGAAGTGAAGTTTACGGGGAAACTACAAGGCTGTTTCACCTATGTTACCAGCTAACGCTGATGAAGGCCAACCTGTAGGCCAGGAGTTCAGGAGGCCCAGGAGGGTTAGGATAAATTCATCCGTCTTCTCCTTTCTTGGGAACACCCTCTATCCCAATTTTTTAAAAAGCTCATTTGCTCACCAGGTATTTTTTTTTAAACTTACATAGTTATTTTTTAGTGTCTGTGTCCCCCCGCTCAACGCTAAGTCTATGACAGCAGGTACCATGTCTACTCTAATCACTGCTACTGGCTAAGAAAATGCCACTACTGCCTGGCTCCCCCAAAATAATAATTGATTACAGAATGAATAATGAACAAGTGAATGAATGTATTTGTTTTTAACATGATGATCGTTTACTCTAACGTATTTCAAAAGGGTAAATTTTTAAGCAGAATTACCATATAAATGTTTCGGAAAATAGCCTGGTAGTGTGAAGAATTGTATTCTGATGCAGAAAGGTCACCCAGAAATAGGCCCGTCCTGCCTGAGCGCTTCCCCTTGAGGTCAGCCTTGTTCACATGGTACATACACTTATAGTTTTATCCCCCTCCTCCTTTTCAGGTACGAAAACAACTATTTTTGCCATGGCTCTGCAAGTGGTGATGCAAGCATAGCTGAAGCTAACCAACAGTTAAAATTTAGGGTGCAACAGTCTATCCCTTCAGTAATAAAAGGAAATCTTCAGGAGAGGCAAGTTTTTGAAACGTTAAGAAATCTAACAGGATTAATGTATTATCGTAAACAACTTTATGCGGAGGAACTTTCACACTGGACTTCAAAGGGGAATGGAATTAAGAGAAGAAAAGTGGGTCAGGTGGAGAGGACTTCTCTGATTAGGGAAAGATAGTCATCGGAGAGCATTCTACCGTGAGCTCAAGCATGAGGCCTTTGTAATGTGCTTTTCTTATAGCCGAACGGTGCCATTTAGACCAAAGCATGATATTAGAGAACGAAAGCCACTTCTCTACAGAAAACAAGCAGGAAGCAGGAAGAACTGAGTGTCCCAAAGGAAGCCACTCCATCAGGTTGCCAATTGAAGAAGACAACAGATTTTTTTTAAAAAGCCTGCTAACACACACTTTAGTGAGCCAATAAATGTACAGGGTTCCGGGACTTTCAGATATTCAAGGTACTAACAGAAAGGGCCATCTGAAAACAAAAAGGAGAAAACAGTAAGGCCCAGATTAAACAACAGTGAATAAGATTTAGTCAATAACACACTCAGTTTTATTCTGGAGTTTGTATTTTACTCCGTGTTGCTTTAAGTTTCACATCATTTAGCGCACGCTTTGTAATTAGTAGTTGGTAGACAGACCGTGTATTTTAATAATTATTCACATACACACGTATTTGCAAACATAACATAAAGGAGTGCTCCATCACATCCCACCTAGACAACAATCCACCTCGAGAAATCTTCTGTGATCAATCTTAGAGGCTGTAGGCACTGATGTTTCACAACTGGAAACATAATCATATAATTAAACAATGATATTGACAAGAGCTCATAATTATTGAGTACACATTATACGATAGAGGCTATAAGTATATCTTATCTATCTTCCCAACAACCTAGGATAGAGGTAGGTGTCATCCTTGGGCTCATTCCACAGATGAAGAACAGTAAGGCAGGAAGTAGTTAAGTAACGTACCTTCAGAGCTAGAAATTGGACTCTGCATTCTTCTTAAAGTTCTATCAAGTAACAACAAACATAACAAGAAAGATTTCATCGAATGTTTGGGAAGAGCACTGGCTTCTCACGGCTTGCTTTGATTTCCTGTTGCCATTTAACTCCTGTTCCCATTTCACTCACAATACTCTGTGTTCTTCCCTTCAGTGTCTAGACACTCTTCTGAAATCATTGCATCCAGGTCCATGGCTTTAGTTTGACCCCTTGGCTGAAGATTCTAACTCTACATCCAGCCCAGATAGTCCTCCTCTACAGACACAAGCAAGCACACATGTTGATATGGATGTCATTCTGCTCCCTAAAGCTAGACCCAAAAACTGAACTCAGTACCTCCGACCAACCCGCACCCCCCCCCCAATCTACTTTTCTTCCTCTGTTTCCTGCCTCAGGAAATGGCCCTGTCTTGCTTTCAGTGCCTAAGAATGCAGCGTGGGACTGACCTTGGACTCCCCTCTCATTCCTCAAGCCTTAAGACCTGAGGAATTTTAAGTTCTCCTGATTCACCTCCGAAGTAACTCCCCCCTATCAAACTATCTTCTGTCCACACCTCCTCCATCCATTGTGGCAGAACCATTCCAACAGCCTCCTGTTACCCCTACTTGGGGCCACAAACATTCTCCACTGTGCTGCCAAAGTGATTTTTTAAAAGAACAAGTCATGATTTTCATCCACTTATTTAGCAGTTTTGCTAAACACCTTCTATGTGCACCATTCTAGCTAGTGAAAATACAGTGGTGAGCAAGAGGCAAAAAGGCATCATAGAGCTTACATTCTAATGAGGAGAGACTGGCTGACATTAAAACAAAATAAGAGTGTGTGTGTGCGTGTGTGTGTGCGTGCGCACGTGCACATGCTCTTGTTTGTTGGATAAAAGCTTACTACTCCGAGGCCAAATCTTACCACTCGTTCATTTACACACACCCTAGACTTCATCCCTTTCGAACGACTTTTGATTTCCCAAATATGCCATTTCCCATACCCAGGCATCTGCACGTGCTGTTCTACTTAAAATTCTCTCCCCCTGCCCTATTCATCGGGCTTTTACCTACTTTTAGCACGTCTTCCCTGACCCCCCAGTTCTGGTTTTGCCACCCATCATAGGGCTCCCAAAGCCCGTTTAACACTTGCTATACTATACTGGTATTGCATAGTTACTCATCTGTCTTCCCTTCTACTTTATAAGCGCCACGGAGCAGAGAACATGTGCTCTGATGATGTCAGATCTGTCATAACAAAATACCACAGACTCGGTGGCTTAATCAACAGTGCTGGAGGCTAGATGTTCAAGACCAAAGTGTCAGTTGCCTTGATTTCTCCTGAGGCCTCTTGGCTTGTACATGAGCACCTTCTTCCTATACCTTCCTATGGTCTTTCCTCTGTGTGCACATCCCTGGTGTTTCTTTGTGTGTCCAAATTACCTCTTCTTATAGTAACACCAGTTAAATGGGATTAGGACTCACCCTAATGGCCTCATTTTAACTTAATCACTTCTTCAAAGGTTCCTATCTCCAAATATAGTGATATTGTGAGGTACACACGAATTTGAGGGAGATACAATTCAGCCTATAGCAGTATTCTATAATCAACTCATGGCCAATCTTGTGTTGCCTATAGCCCTAGCCACTCCCCCCAATCCCTTTTATTATTTTGAAGTAAATTCAAGATATCATATCTTTTAATCAGTAAATATCCCTTCAATGTATTTAGATAAAGACAATATAGCCTTCTCTTGGGGACAAAAGAGATAAGTCCTACTTCGATCTCTGATTATGTCCTAACATCTTTTCAGATTTGGAAGAACAACAGTATTTTTTTAAAAAATCGCTCCTCTTCGAAAAGTTTTCTCTTAAAATAAATTGTTTAATAATAAACTTCATATATTGAAAAAATAAATAAATAAAAAATAAATAAATAAATGAATAAATAAATTGTTTATAAAACAAATGTTTGGGGTGCCTGGGTGGCTCAGTCGGTTAAGCATCCGACTTCAGCTCAGGTCACGATCTCATGGTCTGTGGGTTCGAGCGCCGCATCGGGCTCTGTGCTGATAGCTCAGAGCCTGGAGCCTGCTTCTGATCCTGTGTCTCCCTCTCTCTCTGCCTCTCCCCCACTCACACTTTGTCTCACTCTGTCTCTCAAAAGTAAATAAATGTAATAAAAAAATTTTTTAAACACACTTGAAATCTTCAATATGGTAGCTCTCAGTCTACACTCTAGTGATGGAGGAGGAACTATCTATGGGTGGTCTTAATTGAGATTTAATTTTTCTACATGCTGCTTTAAGCTACTGAAAAATGAACTATGTGTGTATGTGCACACGTGTGTCCATAAAATACTATACCTAAAATGAAGTTCACAAATTTTCAGGGTGCATTTTTAGAATCCATGCATGCTATTCCATGCATCATCAGTGAGATCCAAGAAGCTAGACTGTTTTCTCTTTTCATTATGGATGCTCTTTACAGCATCTCTACTCTCCGAACAGCTGTCATGGCAACATTCTCCTCTGTCAGGATGAGAAAGCGGCAAGGCTCATCCTCTTAATGCATGAATGAACCAGGGAGACTTCTGAATAACAGGACTCCCCAGAGTTTGGATGACACCATTGCAAAATGCAGCTTCTGCCACATAGTCTGCTTTCAAAGCAATGCCTTCTCCATCCTGGCACTCCATAACGTGATGATAAAATAAGGAATAGATGAAAGAAATGGACTTTATTTTTCATTTGTGACGCTACATATTTTCTCCCTAAATAGTAAGCTGTGTAGTGACAATGAATAATATGAACACTGAAAAACATTTGGAAGACATGGGACTTTAACAGCTGAAAGACAATTTTTTCCTTGCAAATGTTTGTAAGGGAAAATAAAAGAACCGCTGTAGTCCAGAAATAAAGTGAATATCATAAATACCAAGAGTTTTTTATCAGCAGAAACTCTTGAAGGAGGAACAAATGGCTGTGGGTAAGAGTTCTACAAATGAAACATGTGTACGTATGCTCGCATTGATATTTTTTAAGCTAAAATGTATTTTTAGAACAGTTTAGATTTACAGAAAAATTGTGAAGAGAGTTTCTAGAACCCCAGGTTATTATAGTCCTACATGTGTATTAGCTATAATTAATGAACCAATATTAATACATTACTATTAACTGAAGTCCCTACTTCATTCAGATTTTGTTTTTGCTGAATACCCTTTTCTGTTCCAGGATTCCAACCAAGATAACACATTTCATTTAATTGTCATGTCTCAGGCTCCTCTTGGTTCTAATAATTTCTTAGACTTCCCTAGTTTTTATAGATAATGCCTAATGCTAAGATTTGCCTAATGCTAAGATGGGGGTTATACGTTCGGGAAGACCATAAGGCGCATTTCCATCACGTCATGTCAAGAGTACATAATATCAACAACACTCATCACTGCTACTGTCAATCTTGATCGCCTGGCTAAGGTATGTTTCTAACTACCAAACCTCTGTAAAGCTACTTTTTCCTCCTTTCTATAATGTACTCTTTGGAACAAAGTCACCATGCACAGCCTACCCTTAAGGAGTGGAGAGTTATGTTCTCGACGGTAAAGTATTATTGACTGTAAAGCATCTACCACCTTCTTGCTGGCAAAGTATCTACATAAATATTTGGAATTCTGCAGGGGAGATTGCCTCTTTTGCCCCATTATTTTATTTTTTGTTGGCTGTGCCACAGTTTGTTAACCATTTATCTGCTGAAAGACATCTTTTTCTTTTAGGCAACAGAGTGGGGTCTTTTTTTTTTTTAATCTACTCTGATAATCTCTGTCTTTTAATTGGATAGTTGGTATATTGAGACCATTCACATTTAAAGTTGATAATACAGGTGAATTAGTATCTGCCATGTTTTTCTCTGCTTTCTATTCATTATACATTTTTTCTCTTTGTTCCCCCCCCATTCTGCCTTCTACTTTTTTTTTTAATTTTTTTAAATGTTTACTTATTTTTGATAGAGAAACAGAGACAGAGCATGAGTGGGGGAAGGGCAGAGAGAGAGGGAGACCCAGAATCTGAATCAGGCTCCAGGCACTGAGCTGCCAGCACAGAGCCCAATGTGGAGCTTAAACACACAAACCAAGAGGTCATGACCTGAGCTGAAGTAGGATGCTTAACCAACTGGGCCACCCAGGTGCCCCTGCCTTCTATTATTTTAATGAGTATTTTATATAATACTATTTTATCTCCTCGCTCTCCCAGCATATCAATTATACTTCTTTTTAAACTTTGTTTTAATAGTGGTTGCCCTAGAGTTTGCGATGCACATTTTAAACTAATTCAAGCCCAGGGGTGCCTGGGTGGCTCAGTCGGTTAAGTCCCACTTCAGCTCATGATCTCACTGTTTGTGGGTTCGAGCCCCGCATCAGGCTCTGCGCTGACAGCTCAGAGCCTGGAGCCTGCTTCGAATTCTGTGTCTCCCTCTCTCTCTGTTCCTCCCCCACTCATGCTCTGTCTCTCTCTCTCTCTCTCCTTCAAAAACAAATAAAAACATTAAAAAAATTTAAAAAAATAAACTAATTCAAGCCCACCTTTAAGTAACACTACACCATTCCATGTGCAGTGCCTAGACCTTATTATAAAGTACTGTCATACCATCTCCTGTCCCTGTGACACCATTGCTATTCCTTTCACTTCTCCATATGCTGTAACCACCTAATACATCATTACTGGTATTAAATCATTTTCTGAATTTTTAGTAACAAAAGATTTTTTTAAAATAAGAAAAAGGATTTTTTTTTTGACAGAGAGTGTGTAGAAGAGGGATGGAGAGAGAATCCCAAGTAGGCTCCTTGCCGTCAGTGCATAGCCCGAAACAGGGCTCGATCCTACAAACCATGAGACCATGACCTGAGCCCAAATTAAGAGTCAGACGCTTAACCAAGTGAGCCACCCAGGCGCCCCAATAACAAAAGAATTTGTTTTACCTTCATTATTTCCTTCTGTGAGGCACTTCTCTTCTTTATGTAGATTCAAGTTCCCAAACTATATTATCTTCCTTTTCTCTGACAAACTTCTCTTAACATTTCATGAAGGGCTGGTCTGCTGGTAATAAAGTCCCTCAGTTTTGCTTGTCTGAGAAAGTATTTCTCTTTTGTTTTTAAAGGATAATTTCTCTGGATACAGAATTCAAGGTTGGTGGGGCTTTTCTCTTTCCACATTTTTTTTTTAATTTTTTTTTCAACGTTTATTTATTTTTGGGACAGAGAGAGACAGAGCATGAACAGGGGAGGGGCAGAGAGAGAGGGAGACACAGAATCGGAAACAGGCTCCAGGCTCCGAGCCATCAGCCCAGAGCCCGACGCGGGGCTCGAACTCCCGGACCGCGAGATCATGACCTGGCTGAAGTCGGACGCTTAACCGACTGCGCCACCCAGGCGCCCCTCTTTCCACATTTTAAATACTTCCTCTTGTGTGATTTCCAGTGAGAGGTCCACTGTAATTCTTATTCTTGTTCTTCTGAAGGTGAGGTCCCCCTGTCCCAGCCCTGGATCTGTGGCTTCTTTCAAGATCTTCTCTTGGTCTTTGGTTTTCTGTAGTTTGAATATCATATACTTAGGGATAGATTTTCTGGTATTTGTATTGCTTATATTACCCACCTGTTCTTGCATGTTGTATACAACATGCATTTGTAGACAAATTAGTCCTTAGCCTGTGAATCACAGTTATTTTAAATTCCCGGTCTGATCATTCCAAAATCTGTGTCACATCTAAGTCTGGTTCTGATGCTTTCTTTGTCTCTTTAGACTGTGTTTTTCCTTGCCTTTTAGCATGGCTTGTGATTTTGTGTTGGAAGGCAGAAGCAATATTTTAGAGAATAGGAACTGAGGTAAATAACCCTTTTATGGTAACCTGGCTAGGAGCCGGGCTGTTGAATGTTTGTTGTAAACACAGGTGCGAGAAGCTTAAAACTCCTCTAGGGTCCTAATGTTGCCTCTCCTATTATCTTTGGGCTTTCCTAGGAACCCCTCCTTGGACAGAGTGTGCATTCTGCAGCTCTTTCAGCTGGAACCTACTGTTACAGGAGAGCTCTGTTAGCACGGTGGTTAAGAGGTGGGAAAGGGGAAGCATTCTATAACCTCACGATTCAATATCAGTCTTTTGGTGGGCTTGTGTTGCTGTGCTAGGACCTTCACAAGTGTTGCTTAGCTTTTTTTCCCCTTCGCCCTTAGGGGACACAAATAAGCTAGCAATGGTTTGAGTCAGAGAAATGTCCTTTCACCAGGTGGTATAAGACTGGTAGAGTCACGTCCCCTGGAGAGTAGACCTTTGTGCTAGAGAATGCTCAGGGAGTATTTCACAATGGTTATTTTTTCCCTCCCTTTTTCAGAGCCAAGAGACTGTCTTTCTTGGCTCTTCACTGTGAGAAGTTGATGGAATTCCTAGAAACAAACTCCATCTAGGTGTGAGATCTCTCTGAAACTGCAGTGACCAGGAATTTCTCACTCTCAAGCTAAACTATACTCAGCCTCCAGCAACTCATCAAAAATCACTATTTAAGTGATCGTCCCAGGTTGTGGCTCTCTCTACATCAGCCTCAGGCAAGCAACTCTTATTTGTGACTGTCTGGATTTACATTTCTCCAGATTTCAGTGGCATTTGTCCCGTGACTACTGATGGGTCTAAGAAAAATCACTGACCTCAGTTCGTCCAGGATTGTAAGGACAGGAGTGAGGACTTCCAAGCTCTTTATATGTTGGAGCTCCTTCCAGTCTTTCCATACTCATATTTTAATATTTATTTTTATTAGAGAACATAAATGTCTGGCTGGGAAATATCTATTGAAAACTCATGACAAACATAGCATGGTACCAGGTACTCTGGAAGATAAAAATTCATTCACTCAACAAATATTTATTAAGCACCTATATGATAGTAGGCCATGTACTGAACAGTAGGGATATGGTTATGAAGAAAGCTATGGCCTCAGCTCTCAGAGAACTTATACTCTAGTTAGAGAGAAAAAGTACATACACACAAAACCAGTAACCTCAGCCTTTAAGAAGCTAATCAGAGTGGCAAAACAAAATGGAATAGTCATAAAGAGTGTATACGTCTGAGTACACTGTAATACGGTGATTCAGCAAAGAAAAGGAATGGCAATATGTTAAAGTATTCTGGGGTTTGAGCAGAAGTTAGGAAACAAGTAGAATTAAGGTTGTGAAGAAATGTCACTTTGATGAAGGACACAGCAATGGCAAAGACTTGAAAACGGTAGTGAGGAGAACAGGTTCCAACACAACCAATCCAATATAAGAGCATGTTCCATTGAGCTTGGCTGCACTGTAGTTTTCAGTGCAAGGTAGTACAAAAGAACAGCAAAAAAGTTGGTTTACACCAAAATCAGAAATGTGTTGTTCAACAAGATCCGTGAGGACCCTGTTGTTACAACATTTGCTAGTGAGTGGAATACAAACGAACCAACCAACCAAAAAGTTCAATCACTGAGTCCTCTTCCCATCTAAACACCTTAATGTTCTGAATGGGAATCTTCTACATCATTCCAAATAGGTAGCAATCTAGTCTCTGGACGAGTCAAGTGACAGGAAGCTCACTGTTCTTGGAGGCAGCTAGTTCGACAGAATGGGCACTGGGGACTTAAACTGATAGAATGTTTTTGTTCATAATGAGCTGAAATCTGCCTTTCCATAATCCACTCCGTTTAAAATGTGAGCAGCTCTGTCCAACACATCTTTCTGCGATGTTGAAATATTCTATATCTGCACTGCTCAATTCAGTAGCCGCTCTCCACACGCAGCCACTGCTCACTTGAAATGTGGCTGCCATGACTGAAGAACGGAATTTTTTATTTTATTTAACTTTTTATTTTTTGTTTTATTTTGATTTGATTTAAATGGCCACCTGTGGCCAGTGGCTGAAGTATTGGCCTGCCTAGCTCTAAAGCAACCCAGAATCAACATATTCCTTCCACATGACAGGTCCTCAAATACATGTGATAGCCCATTGTTGGTCTATCTCCGAAGCTTTTTTTTCTAGGTAATCACACGGTGATTGATGCTCTAACCATTGCACACATGGCATATTTTGTAGCCCCATCTTCTTACTGACACATTCCAATTCACTCACACTCGGTTAAGGTCCACAGATGGTCTCTAGAAACCGTGAAACACCCCTGAATTTACATGAAAATCTGCTATGAACGTATGTGCATTTTTGATGGGAGAGTTTCCATGGCTGCCTTCAGATTCTCATAGGAATCCCTGACCCCCCAAAAGGGGGCTTGAGTGAGAGGGGAAGATAAAAGAAAATGAGATACAATGGTAGTATTAAAGTTAGCTCTGAAGCATCACATAACTATTAAGACACTGAGTGAAAGCAGACCTTAGGACCCCCAGAGCCCTTAAAGTCTGACTTCTATTTCAATACCACCTATGTGGTATTTTCACAAAAAGTTGCTTCCCTTTCTTTCTAAAAAAATAGCCCATCATTCTTCTTCCATAAACACAGTAACATGTAATTTTTATAAATCTGTGTGTCATGTAAAACTATGTTATTTTCAGGAGAACTATGGTTGAAAGCATTTTTTTAAAGGCATCCTTTAACACCACCACCAGCAAAAAAAAAAAAAAAAAAAAAAAAACCACTCTAGCTTATTCAGAGTCTTGGGATACTTATTTTATTTATTTTTCTGACTGACATGACAACTTAAAAAAAAAAAAAGGAAAACGCACTTCAAAACCTTTCTTGCAGTTTGCTAAAGACATCTGCAATTCCCTTGGTTCAGAGCCTGCTGCCTCCGTGTTAGATGAGTATATTTTGAAAAGATTTTTGAATTCTGTAGAATTCATCTTACTAAATCAAAGGACCCACGGTCTGTCAAGTAATCTGACCTCTAGTGACCTAAATCAAAACATCACAGCTATGCCAGTGTTTATCCTATTTTTAAAGAACTCCAGGAAAGGTCATCCTGTTACCTTAAATGGCAATTTATTCTAATGCCATTCAATAAAAGACCTCATGTAACACAACACTGAAACAATTTTATAGATAGTGTTATTGCCTTTTCCAATGGTATATATCAAGGAAAAAGCACATCATCTACTTGGATCATTGTGGCTTTTCTTTACTATCATCCTAATTTAACCTAAGCATTAAAATTACGTAAGAAGATCCTATGGTGTAATGAATATTCAAGTCTACAGTTTTCCCAGATTCCAGGGTTTGAGGGCATTCTGTTTTCTTGCTCTTAATTTCTTTTTGTCTCTTGTTTAAATATTAAACAAGCAACTGCAGTGGCTACAATATAAAAATTCTAGGGGCACCCAGGCGGCTCAGTCAGCTAAGTGTCCAACTCTTGATTTTGTTCGAGTCATGATGTCATGGTTCATGGGCTGAAGCCCCACATCAGGCTCTGTGCTGACAGTGCAGAACCTGCTTAGGATTCTCTCCCTCTCCCTGGCACTGTCTCTCTCTCTCTCTCTCTCTCATTCTCTCTCTCTCTCAAAATAAAATAAGCCTTAAAAATCCTAAACGAACAAACAAGAATACCCCATCCTGACATCACCCCATACCTGCAGGTTACTTCTTAATAACAACTGACTAGAAGACAGAGCATGCACAATTTGAATCTATTTGCAGTTAGATCTTTCCACACAAACTTTAGAACATTTATTTTTGTCTTTCCAGTTCTAAAGGAAGAAATAACCATGAGACATGTACAAAAGTCCCTCTAAATCATCTTGAATGGAAGAAACTGAAAAGTCAGTCTGACCACTGGAGTCTGGAGTTGGCTCTTAAGAACTGTGCTGTGACAGCCTTAGAATCCCCCACTCGGATGTCTATTTTACCATTAAAAACCAAACACAAAATCTGGTTTCATCTCACCATCTATAGCCCTGCCTCCCTAGACCACATCTCCGTGACTCCCTGTCAGATCCCTGTCAGCTCATGACTCTGTCAGATCCCTAGAATACCTGCTAACCCATCTCCCTATTCTGCCCTTGACCTCTTTTATTCTCAACCCAGCAGCCAGAGAGATGCTTTCAAAAATAAGATCATGTGATTCCTCAGCATGTTCCAAATGCTTCCCATGCAATCAAAGAAGAAGCCAAAATCCTTACTATGCCCCACAAAGCTGCCTAATTCCTTCAAGCCCTTACTCAAATGTCACCTTCTCCATGCATTGATTCATTTAAATGTCAATCTTTACCCCCAACACATGTACATTTCTTACCTCCTTGCCTCCTATACTGTTTTTCTTTAGTACTTAACACTATCTAACATATTAGAGACTTTACTTATTCATCTTATTTGTTGACTTATTTATATAAGCTTCATAAAGGCAGAGATTTGAAGGCCTGGAACATTGCTTAGCATTCAATAAGGCGTTGGCACATAAATCTAATGCACGGGTTCATACACAGGATAAAGTGAAAGGGTAAAGCAAAAATGATCATAACTTCAACATCGTCTAAATTCAAATCCTCTAAATCCTGGTATTATTCTCTGGAATTTTTTAAAAATAGAAATAAAATTTTTTGTTACAAACTGGTCAAAATGCTCACCATAAAAAATCAAAATGAAGTCTTAACAAAGTGTCCGGTACATAGTTAGAACTCAACAATTGTTTTCTATCATTGATTCTTAGCACAAACTTAACTTAGGGTAAATTCTTGAAAAGTGCAATCGCTGATCACAGAGACATATGCATATTAAGTCCCTAAGAAAGTGTAATCTTCAGGGCCCATCATTTACTAGAGCCTCTTCCAAGACATGAAAAGAGTTCCCAAATTATATTCACATGACCATATGTTTTTATAAAATTTGTAAAAATCAGATCTTTAACTGCACCTGTTCTGACTGCTGTTGACTTCCACTTCAGTTTCCCTTTCATCCAGCTTCCCCTTGTATTGAGTGGTTCTGAAATAGCCATGGGCATTTGTGGATGCCAATATGGGCAAACTGAGTTGGGAATTCTACTTTAGTTTACTTTAGTTTATATATGGACTTTGAGGTCACTTCCAAAGACAGTGATAGCTATACCAGACTAGAAATACCCAGGAATATTCCTACTGCCCATTATCCCAACTCACCTCCCCCCCATAGGTGATGGCACAAGAATGCCTCTTGCCAAACTTGGCACCAGAAGTATGTGGGTAGTGGAGGAGAAACAGGATTTGAAATGTATAGAACCTCGTGGCACCTGGGTGGTTCAGTCGGTTAAGTATCCCACTCTTCATACCAGCTCAGGTCATTATCTCATGGTTGTGAGATCAAGCCCCAGGTCAGGCTCTGCCCCGAGTGTGAAGTCTACTTGGGATTCTCCCCCCCCCCCCCGCCCCTACCCCACTTGTGCTCACTCTCTCTCTCTCTCTCTCAAAAAATAAACATTTAAAAGAAAAAGAAAGAAGGAAATTATAGAACCAGAAACGAATATGTAGAAAATCCTTCCAATCATCAGGTGTCTCAAATTGTAAGTGAAGGATTCAATTCAGTTTTCATCAGTGCCTACACTAAATGGAAAGAATCCTCTGTCTGGAATATATTCAGTAATGTGGGTATATTCAATTATAAATACAACAAACCTATCGTAGTACTACAAATAGCAAATATATGTGTGTGTGAACTTAAGTTTTATGAATCCCAGCTAGTACTAATAGAAAGAAATTTCCATCTACCATGCTAGAAAACTTAATTTTATCTTTCTTGTGCTTTTGTAGAAAATAACACAAAATCAGTGTCATATGAAAAGACAATCAAAGAGTAACCAAATAATATAAGGAATAAATTGTTACAGAAAAATGTCAGGAAATGAATTACTAAAAATGTTACTAAACATAATATGTACATTCTGGTCAATTGTGAAACACAGAGGAGGCATGCCAATGATTTGAGAGAGACGAGACTGAGAGTTAGGCCAGGATATCAGCAGGAGAGGGGGCAAAATGTTGCAAAAACATTTTGGTCATTAACAGTCAACAGACATATACAGTGATGCATCCTGAGCCAATCACTGCAAAGCTGTTGTGAGCCAAGTCCTGGAGCCAAACTGACTCAAGTTTGCCACATAGATGGTCCAGTCCTTTGCATTTTTCTATTAGAAAGGAGTCTTTGTCACTCGGTTGGTACACAATGCTCTATCAGGGTCAAACAGTCTTACTATGTGTATTTACACGACTTATCTTGCACATACATTTCATTTAAATGTTTTAGCTCTAAATGCCTTGTTTCTCCAACTAAAAGATAAGTTCTTGATAGGCAGGAAAAGTTCTTGATGAGCAGACTTTTGTATTATGTTATATTATATTATATTATATTATATTATATTATATTATATTATATTATATATTTTATACCCCTCACCTAGGAAAGAACCCACAGTTGTTTTTTTTTTAATTGAAGTGCAGTTGAAACAAAATCTTCCATTAGTTTCAGGTGTACAACATAGTGATGTGACAACTCTGTATGTCATGCTATGCTCACGACAAGTGTAGCTACCATCTGTCACCATTCAACACTATTACAGTATCATTGACTACATTCCCTATGCTGTACCTTTAATTTCCATGACCAATTCATCCCATGACTCGAAGCCTGTACCTCTCACTCCCCTTCAACCAAAGTATTTTAAATGAGCAGTGTTTAAAACAAAATCTAAATTCCTTAAACCACCGCCACTTCTATAGTTTGAACCGCTAAATTCATTCACTCAACAGGAGTTAAATACAAACGCCTCACTGGATGCATCATATGTCCAGCCCAAAGCACATCCCATTGTCATGCTTTTAAATGAACATCAGAAGACTTGTGTCTTCATTATTTCCACTCACCCCCACTCTTCTTGAACTCTCCCAAACCTCCTCCATATTCTCATGTTTCTCTTTCATCCAATCCTCAGATTCCTAAAAGTCACATACACATATAAATACATTTGCAGTTTATGAACTGTGAGCTAATGAGAAATTTGAGAAACAAATTCTATGTTTTGAGCTGAACATAAATTGTAGCTAATTCTGACCCCCCACTGGGGCCTTTGAATACACTTAGATGATGACTGAAAATAAAATTGCAGAAACAGAAGCAGGTTGCTAATTACAAGGAACATCAATGGACAGCTCCCAGAGAAAGATTTCTCGATTTTGATGCAATTATGAAAAAACAAAATATAAACATTAGCATTCCCAAATCTCCCATGCTTCGGATCAGGTCAGATTTTCATCAGGATACATCACCAAGCCTACAAAATTTAAATTTCTTTAGGATAAAATTATCTTAAGAAAAGTTCTGAAAAGTCCATTGCTCTATAACATAGCGTTTTAACTTACAGTGTAACATGAATGTAGCAGAAAAATACACAAATGATTAAATATTCAGCTTGAGGAATTTTCACAGAATGAGCACTCTTAGGTCATCAACCCCCAGTTAAAGAGACAAGAGCACTACCAGGAGCTGGGAAGCCCTCATTGTGGGAAGCCCACATCACTACATCTCCCCAAAGTACACCACTATTCTTAGTTTCAACACTATAGATTGGTTTTGCCTATGTGTGAACTTTCTATAAGTGGGAATTATCCAATATACACTTTTTTTGTATCAGGCTTCCTTTTCTCCTAGTTATGTTGTTGCATCTAAGAATAATAGCCCCAACACCCAAGTTGTGTAAAACATCACTGAGGAATGCCTTCCTTCAGTCACTATAGTTAGTTTGGCAGTGGGGCTCTTTTTTCAATGAAGTTTCACATTTTAGACTTTAAATTCCAATCCAGTAAGTATCTCAACAGAAGTTAATAAACAGATTCAAAGGTGGGGAAGGGGGAGGGGTTAGGATGATTTTTTGATAGCGTAAAGTACATATTCACACGTACAAAAAGGGAACTACCTTTCGTTACCTTAAAAAGAGTAACAATAAAGCCCTGTTCTCTAAAGTTCTCTTGAAAGTTTGGGTTAAAAGCAATTCTACAGAAATGAACTGTAGAAGCTTCTAAATTATAGGTCAATGCGTGCGTATCTAAATCACATCTTTTTTTTTTATTTCACTGTTTTTGATTATGTAATCTGAAATGACCACCCCTTGTCCTGCATCAGCTTCTGCCTTGGGTAATTATGTTAACAGCTCCAGTCTTCCTCAAACTGGTCATATGTTCCCCAAAGAGACAATGCTTTTGTAAGAGTTTCCATCTTCCATGCATCACACTTCAGCACTGCTTTTTGCATCTGTCTCAGACCAGCTGTTTTCTATTTTTCCCCAACCATTAAATGTTACTAGATTAAAGCCGAAAACTATTTGCCTCAAAAGCTAAGATAAAAAATAAACAAAAACAACTAACGAAAAACAAACACCTCTATTTTTAAAATACTGCATTTCCGCCAGATTGCTCATTTTTCTCTTGTGCAATGACATTTTCATTTTCTTTAACTTGATTTGACTTCTAACCAAGTTCATTCTTAAATTACAGGCAGCTAAGCCTTTGAAAATTTTATCTGCGGTTTTCAGGATCCACGGGGACAAATGGCAAAGTGGTAGACCGTGACACGGCCACAGCTCAGCCTGCAGAAGCCGGCCAAGCTTTATGCCTTCGGCCGCATGCCTCCACTTGTCTGTGCTAGGTCAGTAGCTTTACACCATCTGGGTTGCTGCCCCAAGATATATGATTTACTAAACCCGCTGTGTTCCCATGTGTGACTCTTCCCAAGGAATTAAATAGAAAATGCACTGCTCTCCCTAAACAGCAATAAATCCCAAACCTTTTGATCCCCATTATACCACTTGAAGATTTGCACAAACCCCCAAACCCCCAAAGCTTCTCTTCTATTTAAAAAAGTGGCATGGGGGGGGGGCGCAAAACAAAAGAAAAATGTGTCATCTTGCAGGTACCATCACCACTAGATAATTCTGGAATTACTTTTGCTTTGGTATGAATTCAAACACTTTGGGAAGGTGGAAAGAAACTCAATGAGTGGACCCAGGAGTAAAAGTGACTTCCTAACCTGGTTTATGTGGCAAGAGCCTGTACTGGCCAGCACTGAAAAGTTAGAGCCCTGCAGCTCCTGTCTTCACGAACTCATAAAAACATCTCCCAATGTGTTCTAGGGCTGCAATCCTCAGCTTTGAGAGATACTGTGTTATGGGCTGAATTGTGTCCCCAAAAAGATATATACCTGGACCTACTGTGACTTTATTTTGAAACAAGGTCTTCGCAGATGTAAATCAAGTTAGAATGAAGTCATAAGGGTAAGCCCTATCCCAATATGACTTATATAAGAAAATTGCCATATGAGAATAGAGACACACACAAAGGGATGGCCATGTGACCACAAAGACAGAGACTAGAGTAAGACAGTGCAAGCCAAGGAACACCAGGGATGGACAGCCAACATCAGAAGCTAGAAAGAGGCAAGAAAGGATTCTACCAGAATCTCAGAGGCAGGGGCCCTGCTGTCACTTTGATTTTGGAATTCTAACCCCTAGAACTGTAAGAGAATACATTTATGTTGTCTTTGTTTTTTAAATCTTTATTGATTTTTGAGAGAGAGAGCGAGAGAGCTGGAGAGTGACGGGGGGGGGGGGGGGGGGGGGGACAGAGGATCCAAAACAGGCTCCACGCTGACAGGACAGAGCCCAGTGCGGGGCTCACACTCACAAACCGTGAGATCATGACCTGAGCTGAAGTCTGGTGCTTAACCAACTGAGCCACCCAGGTGCCCCTATTTATGTTGTTTTAAGCCACCCGGTTTGTAGTCCTTTGTTGTGGCAGCCCAAGGAAACAAGTAGACAGTATGATGAGCACATTAAGCAGAGTGCCAGCAAAGCTTCTAAAGTGCCCCTTGTTTTACAAGACTCCAGACTCCAATCAGAAGAGTCACCATCTACTATCATGCACTAAATGTGCTCAATTCCCAGTTCTTTATGATGAGATGAAATACTGAAAACAGTCAATTTGCTTTTTCAAAGCATTTTGTACTTATATTTGAATGTGAGTGGCTGGCATTCTACAAATTCGCCATACTTCAAACAATAACGGCAACCGTGTATTGAATGTCTCCCACGCATCAGGCACTCCTCTAAGAATTCATATGTATTACCTCATTTAATTAGTACAACCCGATGAAATAGTAATATTATTATCCTTATTACATCAGTGAGGAAACTGAGGCAAAAAAGAAATGCCCTTGCCCAAGGTCCCATAGTTACAAAGCAGCAGAACCACAATTCGACACCCTACAGTCTGACTCCAGAGCATTCGCCAGCTTGCAAGATTCCCTGCTACAAGTTCACAGTGGATGAAGTGACTACCTAGCTTATCCACGTTACCCTTTCTACTCAGTGCCTTTTGTCTTTCTCCATTCTTCCTGCCTTGTTCTCCATTACCCCATTTTGGGCACTGGCCAAATTACCAGTAGGCAGTATAAAGGACATACGCATAGCAGAGCTGAGCCCTTCCTGCAAATGTGCAGTTTCCTACTTTTCCTAGGGCAGAGAGGTTAAGTATTTTTATCTATTTTTTTTATGTTTATTCATTCTTGAAAGACAGAGAGAGACAGACCACAAGCAGGGGTGGGGCGGAGAGACAAGGGGACACAGAATCTGAAGCAGGCTCCAGGCCCTGAGCTGTCAGCACAGAGCCTGACGCAGGGCTCGAACTCACCAAAGATGAGATCGTGACCTGAGCTGAAGCCGGATGCTCAAGCGACTAAGCCACCCAGGCACCCCAAGTATTTTTATTTAAAAGGACTGCTATTCCAATTGAATTTATAATAAACAAAACTCCTATTTATGTCATTCAAGCACTTAAGCAGAGAAGGTGATAATGTCCATGAGTATTCCTTTCAAATGCTTAATGTACATAATGTCTAATCAGGAGCTGGCCCTACACTAGAGTGGTTTTCCCAAATCCACAAGCTGGAGGTGGTCCCTTCTTCTCTCTAAATCCCCTTAAGCTTTAGTTTATGATGTTTATCAGAAACTACTTTCTATTATAATTGTTTGTGTTCACGTGTCACTTCCCTTTTTACATTACAAATTCCTTGACGTCAAAACTACATTTTATGTCTGTCTCCCCCACAGCAATTTCCTTGGTGCTTTGCATAAAGCAAGGGCTCAAAATACATTTGCTGAATGAATAACTAGATAAATATATAACAGCCATGATATTAGGCAAGTGATTCTACTGTAATAATATGCTGAATTCTAGACATAAATTGATTATTCAATCCATGGAAAGCAATATAAAGGAATTTCACCTAAAGAATCAGGTTCCTATCTAATTATAAAAACTGTAAGTTAGATTTAAGGTTGAAAAGCAGAAAAGACGAAAATTTAGCTTTGCAGCAAGGTCTTGAGCTACCTTTATCTAACCCAAAGACATGCTAAAGAAATAAAGACTCTATTTAAAAAGACAAACACATTGATGCAGGTACTCTAATGGCAGAAATGACTCAGCTTGGCTTTACACAGGTCCTTTACATTTGCCTAGACTGTGAGATGGCCTACTCAAAAAGAAGGTAATCTATAAATAAATAAGTAAGATGCCTATATTTTAGGTTTCTTAACTCTCAATCTTATCATTTGTGTGTCTGGGCTGCATTGTGTTATATTGGGGGCTATCACTCCTTTTACCTTTGGAAAAACTGGATTCTAGTTCCAGTGCCCCTACATAGTCGAAGAAAAGAGGGGCGCCTGGGTGGCTCAGTCGGTTGAGTGGCCGACTTCGGCTCAGGTCATGATCTCGCCGTCCGTGAGTTTGAGCCCCGCGTCGGGCTCTGTGCTGACAGCTCAGAGCCTGGAGCCTGGTTCAGATTCTGTGTCTCCCTCTCTCTGACCCTCCCCCGTTCATGCTCTGTCTCTCTCTGTCTCAAAAATAAATAAACGTTAAAACAAATTAAAAAAAAAAAGAAAGAAAGAAAAGAGCTAACACTCATTGAGATTTTACAGAGCACACTTTTATGCTATATCATCTCATTTTATTTGGACGATATACTGTGCTTTTGTGGAAGAAACAGATCAAAGATGCTAATAAATTCATTTCATCAGTGGCAGTTTTAGGACTCAAATCCAATTCTTTCTATCTGCACACTCGGTACTCTTTATCCACTCTTTGTCGTAATAACAGCTAACTGCCTTACCCAACATTCATTCTCCACTTCCTCCTGACTTTGTGTGTTATAGTAAGATCACAACTAAAAGCATTCAGGCTCTCGGATGGCTCTGCATGATTCTCACCTTGCAGTACTTGAATAATCCTCTCCCACTTGATGTGAGCTGAAACTAGTGACACGTCTAATAAGTAGAACAGGGCAAAGGTGAAGTGATGTCACTTACAAAATTATGTTTAAAAAGGCTGAGGCTTCTATTTTAGACTACCCTCTCTCTTCTCACATTCACCTTGAGGGCAGTCAACTGCCATGTTGCAACCCTACCCCTGAAGAGGCTCTCATGGCAAGGAACAGAGGAATTTTGGTCATCAAAGTAAGGAGCCAAGGCCATTAGTCCAACAATTCATTAGAGATTGAATCCTGCCACCAATCACATGAGGAGGCTTGAGTGGATCCTCTCCCAGTCAAGTCTTCATACGAAACCACAGCCTCAACTGATACCTTGATTGCAGCTTTGCAAGGGTCAGGACAGAGACCCCCAGCTCAGCCTCTGCCCTGAGCCATGGACACTAGGAGATAATAAACATTTGTGGTTTCAGCTTCAAAGGTAGGATAATTTGTTATGCAACAATAGACAACTAACACCATTCCTTTGAAGCTGGTAGGGGCTATAAGACTTCTGAGAGGTAAGTAGAAGTCCAATGAATGGGACTACTGGAAAAACTACTTCGTGCTTAATAGAAAGGGGCAAACAGCTGTCATGAGCTTTTGGCACTTTTCCCTTCCCTTTCTTTCTTCTTGGAATGTAGGTGTGATGCCCGAAGTTGCAGCCATCATCTTGTAACCAGGAGCACAAAACCTACATGCTAAGAAAAGCAGAGAAGAAAGGGAAAGAACTTGGGGCATCTCTATGATGCCATCCCCTTGACATTTTGTTACAAAAGAAAAAGAAACCTTATTTGATTGTTATTTGGAGTCAAATATGATTCTAATTTATGCCTTTTCCAGCTTTGTCTGGATCTTCTGTTTTCTCTATAAAATCGGAGGTGAATAACATCTCCCCCTTCTTAGATAGGTATGTTGAAGTGCTTTGTTCTCAAAAAAATGCAATATAAATATAAGGCATTATTATTACTTTTAAGAACTGAAAATATTAATATGTAATGACAATACCAGGTATAACATTACTGACAACATATAATGTTTAATTTTAACTCTCAGCAATATTTTAAAAATCAACATACTAATAAGTTTTTGAAAAAGGAAATTATTTGTAGGTAATTATTTTAATAGTTATATCATAATAAAACGTTTCATTTAATGTAACTCCATAATATAACCAACACCAAGTTTTACATCTCTCCCTTATGCTATATATGGATTTGATGAGGTCGTGTCTATGCTTTCTAAATAATTCACAAAAGATCTGAAATATAAGCCCAATAAGTAGCAAGTTAAATTCAATACCTATACCTCATCAGCCAGTGTCATCAATGCAACTTACAGGGTATTGTGCATGAAGTACTTAAACAGTACTGCCCTTGGATGCTGCTATCAAGGGTATACTTAATGGTGTTACCCAGGAAGTCTCATGGTGTCTGTGTTTTTGCACAATGGGGTATCTATTTTCAAATCAGACTCCAGGCAGGAAGCACCTCTTCCCACCAAGGGAGATTTAAAACCCGCCTCTATCTTTGCAGCACACAGAAGACATCGATTACAGCAAAGAAAACACAGATGGGGATGTTCAGGTTAGAGATACAGCATTATGTGACCACAGCCAGCAATTTGCAGAGCAAACTCAAGAGAAGCAAAGCCACACTTAAGAAATCCAAAGATAAATCAAGCCTCTAGCCTATACTTAAAGACTGTATTGCAAGACCATAAGAAAAGAGAAAGATAGTTATAATGAGCCTACAGCAGAAAGCAGGCATCTCAGCAGATGCAAAAGCACAGGGGGGATCTAGTCTGGACCAAAATCATTTCCATGTCCCCAGTGGTGATAGACTCTCACCAGGGCTCCGTACTAAGGAGAAGAAGGGACTAATGTCAAAAGCTATTATATGGCATATACAATTTATCATATGTAAGAACATCTAGAAAATTATGAGACAGTCATAATCATTTGTAGGTTCAACTGTTTTCAACAAATCTTCGAATTGTCCTCATAAACTATCAGAACTATAATGATGCTAACAGTTATCGCATACTTACTAAGCGCCAGGTGTTGTTCTAAGTGCTTTATGTGTACGAGTTCATTTAATCCTCACAACGTCTAGGAGTTAAGTGTATTAGTATCATCCCAAATTAATAAATGAAGAAATTTTAAAAAAAGAAAAGAAATCAAGCAACCTGCCCACCTGCCCATAAACTAGGAGGGGAGAGAGCTGTATATAGATAGGCTTACTTCAGGCCACCACACTAAGAATACATTGATGTTGTTATCTGTTAGCTAGATCACCTGGACCCTACCTGGAATCAAGATATCATTCTCCAGTATGAGTGAACCAAGTAAACAGCCCCTTGGATAGAAAGTTGATTAATAAGCCTTATTTTTAAGTCTAGGAAGGCCAGCCATGTATTCTGGTTTTCTACTGCCAGGAATAGACTATTTCAAACTATCCCAAACTTAGTGGCTTAACATTACAACGATCATTCATTCTGTGCTGCTCAGGAATCTGCAATCTGGGCAGGATATGTCTCTGCTCCACACAGTGTCAACTGAGGTGGCTGAAAGGCTGTTGGGGCAGAACATGACTCTATGCCTGCAGGTCGGAATCATCTGAAAACTCACTCTCTCATTTAGTTGATCACCAGCTGTCACATAGGACCTCAACTTGAGCAGTCAGCCAGCATACCTATCGGCATGCTTCCTCAGAGCATGGTAGTTAGATTCTAAGATTAAGGATCCTAAGAGAATAATACATGGCATTTCTATGACTTAGCTTCAGAAGTCACATAGGATCACTTCCAACTACTGGTCAGGGCAATAAGAAAGTTGACTCAGCTTCAAAGAGAAGAGACGTGAATCCTACCACTCAATGGAAAGAGTGTCAATGTCATATGTAACAACAGCTTGCAATATGAGATATATCGTGGCAGCCATCTTTGGAAAATATAATCATTCACACTAAGGTAACAGAATTATAGCTTTTCAAAAGCTACATGTGATGGGCCTACACGATAAATACAATAAATACGATACAGATGGCCAACAGACACATGAACAGATGCACATCACTTACCATCAGGATAATACAAGTCAAAACTACAATGAGATATCACCTCACACCTGTCAGAATGGCTAAAATCAACAACACAAGAAACAACAGGTGTTGGCAAGGATATGAGAAAGGGGAACCCTCTTGTACTGTTGGTGGGAATGCAAACTGGTGCAGCACTGTGGAAAATAGTATGGAGGTTCCTCAAAAAGTTAAAAATAGGGGCCCCTGGGTGGCTCAGTCAGTTAAGTGTCCGACTTTGGCTCAGGTCATGATCTTGCGGTCTGTGAGTTCAAGCTCCACGTCGGGCTCTGTGTTGACAGCTCAGAGCCTGGAGCCTGTTTCAGATTCTGGGTCTCCCTCTCTCTCTGACCCTCCCCCCTTCATGCTCTGTCTCTGTCTCAAAAATAAATAAATGTTAAAAAAAATTTTTTTTTAAAGTTAGAAATAGAACCACCCTATGATATAGCAATCTCACTAATGGGTATTTATCCAAAGAATACAAAAATACTAATTTGAAGGGATACATGCACCTAATGTTTATAGCGGCATTACCTACAATAGCCAAATTATAGACAGCCCAAGTGTCTATCGACTAATGAATGGATAAAGAAACTGTGGTATATATACCACAATATAATGGAGTATTACTCAGCCATTAAAAAAGAATGAAATCTTGTCATTTGCACCGACACGGATGGAGCTGGAGAGTATAATGCTAAGCGAGACAAGTCAATCACAGAAAGACAAATACTATATGATTTCACTCATCTGTGGAATTTAAAGGAAAAAAAACAAACCAACAAAGAAAAAAAAAAAAAAGAGAGGCAAACCAAGAAACAGACTCTTAACTATAGAGAATAAAGTGATGCTTACCAGAAAGGAGGTGTGGGGGAGGTGGGGGGAGATGGGTGAAATTGGTAATGAGGATTTAGGAAGGCACTTGTTGTAATGAGCATAGGGTAATGTATGGAAGTCCTGAATCACTATATTGTACACCTGAAACTAATATTCCCCTGAATGTTAACTAACTGGAATTTAAATCAAAACTCAAAAAATAAAAATAAAAATAAAAAAATAAGTTATGTCAACAATGTCCTAATTAAACACCTTGTAAGTTATTTTAAAAATAAATATTCACTGTTCAGATTTCCATTATAAAGCTCCATTTCGTTTTACAACTTAATTGTATGTGATATCAACTTCCTGGGGACCAAATGTGAGGTTAAATCACTTTTCTAATGGGAATAGTCAGGGAAATGACGACTGATATCATGAAAGATTTGGATTTTTCCATCATGTTAAACTGGAAAAAATTAGCACTGCCGCTGAGGTTCTCCAAGATAAAATTTCATTTTCAGTAACACCTTACTACCTCTGAAACATTTCATCCTGCCTTTAAAAAGCACTGTAAATCAAAATCTCAATTCACTCTACCAAGTTGGCATGTCACTGTAGATCCTTCAGTGAGGACACCGGAAAACAACTCCGTCGAGGCACCTGGGTGGCTCAATCAGTTAAGAAAACAACTCCATCACTGTAACTCATGTGCCTCTGGTCAATGGTCAGCAACAGTTATTGATTTCATTCTGACTACAAGTGCTCAGTATTTTTTGTGTCTAAAATTCAGGGTCATCTTTTTAAATGCGCTGCTTACTTTTGCTCTCCGTCATCGCTTTCACCCTTGAGATACTGTTTTCCAGCCTCAGATGCCCTTCCCCCAGCTGACCTAAATCTCATACATCACTTAATTCAATCACAAATCTTGACTTCTATACTCCTGAATACACACACATCCATACTCCGTGCAAGAGATACACCTGTAGTAACCAAATTCTTATCTGAATATTATTTGGAGACCTACAGAAATTCCAAGAAGCTCAGAGAGACCATGTGAATGCAGAGAGACAATACACAAGAGCTTCCCCTATTTAGGGTTTGTTAAGCAAGTTAATAAAGGGTTCAGCAAGAGTGTTTGAGCCTTATGGCTTCACAAGGTGAAACTTAACAGGGGCAGAAGAAGGTAAAATAAAATAGAATTGCTGAACTCACGGATGTTTCCAGGCAAGAGGGAGGACTGAGAACCTAGGGGGCAGGATATCAAGGGGAATAGCTTGGGAAGGGGAAAAATGGGATTTATTGTCTCCTTTGACCAGAATATAAGTTCTGTGAAGACAGGGTGGTTGTTGACTGTGATAACTGCAGCACCGAGAACAGTTCCTGACAAGTAGCAGATATTCAACCAGCATTTG
The DNA here is from genome assembly GCF_018350175.1 of Felis catus. Lineage (NCBI taxonomy): Eukaryota > Metazoa > Chordata > Mammalia > Carnivora > Felidae > Felis > Felis catus. The sequence continues at coordinate 92,054,428 of NC_058374.1, forward strand.
TTGAATGAATAAATGACAGTAGTACATGATAAGGGAGATGAAAGACCTCAAACACCCCACCCCGACCTCAACCAGGTGGGCTATGTGTGATATTCCTCCTGCACTCCAGGCTGCCCAAGACAAAAGAAAGGGGAAAAACAAAAGGTTAACTGATAGAGATCACAGCCCTGCAGGACCTAAAAGTCTCCATCACTCCTCCATAGTAATGTGGGAAACAAAGGCAGAAGGAAATGGCAGATAGAACTAAATTTCCTTATAACCTGCAGCCCATTGACAAATACTTGAGGCAGGCAGATAAAATGTTTCTCCAGGAACTCCCTACTGTCTTAATGCTAATGGTTTGCTACAGGGAAAACCACCTTAACTTGACAATAGCTAGGTCTCCACTGTCTTGAGAGTCTTCTTTACCGTATGAAAATCTCACTGGAAACTTCCCCGGACTTTTCCTCCTCCAACCCCATAGCATATAACCAGTCTCTCCTGGTGGTCCCGTGGCAGCTCTTCCTGCCCAAGGGTCCTGTCCCCATGCTTCAATAAAACCACCTTTTGCACCAAAGACATCTTCAAGAATTCTTTCTTGGCCATTGGCTCAAGACCCCACAAACCCCACTATCACCCCAAAAAACCTTATCAGTGCATAGTAGTAATTCTCAAGATACAATGCAATGAGAGATGGGAACCCAGGCTTTCACTCCTTTGAGAGCAGACCCTGTCCTTTAGGCCCGTGCCTTCTTATCAACCTCCCAATCTCTCTCCCTTTTTACAAACCTCAGCCAGAGTAGGATGCTAACCTTCTCCCTGCCTGGAGAGCTGAAGAACACAGTTGCCTCTCCCCATGACACTGTAAAGGAATATCTGCCAAAAGGAAATCCGTCCACATCGACACAACAGGTCATCTTTGCAGCCCCGCTCCTTTTGGAAACGAGCATTACCGGGAGCTTGGTCTTTTAAGCTCACTTGCCTTCTACAAGGTCAAAAGGTCACGGAGTGGTCACCAAAGCGTGATGCTTGCATATCTTCCGCTCTTCCCTGGACCCACTACAAATTAGTAAGAATGAGGTTCTTCCTTCATTTAAAGTCTTAGAAACTTCCTCTTTCTTTCGGCTCCTCTTTTCTCTGCCCATCCTGATGACCATTACTGCTCTCAGAAATGCCCAGTCAATAGCACTATGTGGTAGGCCACAGATGGGCTTTTTCTCCTCCTTTATGCCCTTGGTAAATCTATCCTGACTTCCAAGCCTGCCTCAGTCACTGGCCATACCTACCTATGGCCAGGTCATTTAACACCCAGGATCTTTGTTTCTTCATTCATAACCCTAGAGGTCAGAATAAATAAACTTAATAGTCTCTTCTAGGTTGCAAATTCTTTGAATCAATAAGTAATTAACAAGGGCACTCCAAAGAATAATCTTTCTGATAGTGTAAAAGAATGGCGTTAGTTAACTCTGTCTTGTAATCTAATGGCCATTTACTTCTTTGACCAATAAATAACTAGGCACTTATTGTATACATAAGTTTTGTGCTGCCTCCCTGATATTCCAGAACTTGTATTTATGAATGATATCTCCTTGAGTTTTGATCCACGGTTTGGAAATGTAGGTTTTTGTTCCAAATTCTGATAAACTGCACGGTTAGCTCACTCATCTAGTTATTCATGAGACAGTTAAAAAGCTAAGTGATTACTGATGAACTCTCAATAAAGAATGACTGATTTCACTACTTCATAATGGAAAATATTCAGTTTTTGAGATTTGCTTAACTCTCTGAACTAGAGTAATGGCTAGGCAAGCTAGGGGGTGATCAGAACCTTCATTTATAAATATATCCATAAGCTAAATGTAATCATAACTATGACTTGATGGGCACTTACTATGGATCGGTGCTTTATAATCCACCTTCAAAACAGTCCTCTGAAAAAGGTATTATTCATCCCATAGAACAGATTACAAAAGACACAAAAGGTTGTAGACAATTATACTGTGAATCATAAATTCCTGACTTTAAAGCTATCGTTCCCAAGAGTCATAAGCAATTTCTAACCAATGTTCTACCATTTCTAAGTTTTTGTTAATCTGATATTCTTGTATGTAAACTTGCTTCTGCTTCACAATTAAAATGCAGACTTACTCACTGGAGACTCTCTTCTTTGTTATTACTCTGAGTACCCAGTTGTGGCACAGTATACGAAGTTTTCACTGAATAAATGCAGTAAGGTTTTTTGCCTTGTTGAAAATTATCAAATTTGAGAGTTGTCACAGTGAAGATCAGTGTGTCCTTGGGAGGGAGCCATGGCCATGGAAATCTTCCCCAAGCAACAAGCAATTAAAGGGGTGTCTGATCTGTTTGCCTTCAGGGTTGAGAATAAAACCCATCTGTTTCTGCCCTTATACAAATGGCCTAATGGCAAAATTATCTTCAGTTCCTCAGATGAATACATCTAAATAGGTTATTAATCATCATTACACAGAAAACCTTTTTATCTCACGCTTAGAGAACTTTTTTAAGTCTAATATGGTCAAATTAAAATACGATGTTTCTAAAGTTAAGCTCCACGTTTGCTTTGGATAAGAAGGAAAAATAATGGAACATATTAGTTTATTACTGAGAAATGGGATCCCTGGCTCCAGCATGATCTGGCTGGCAGCACCCAAGCCTTTCATAGAATTTTAGTTACAACTAGAGAAGTAAGTACAATCAACTCTATTGATTGCGGCAATGTGGGAGGCAGGGAAGAAAAGTGCAAATTATTTAAAAGAAACTACAAATCCCACGGAAAAATGATAAAACTGCAAATGTACAGTTAGATGTTTTCTGGTAAGCTTTCATAGAATTAAAATAAATGAAAGCATTTCTGCTAGTTCTAAGCTCATTATATTCTGCCTGTTCCTGACTTGTAATATATTAAATATATTTCATTAAAGAGCATGGCCCATAACAAGGATGAGGGAAATACTGCTTCAAGTTGTGCAGTTAGAAACAGAGGGAGACATGGATTTGTTTCGAATATCTGGGAAAATGTTGTTAAAGTTGTAAAAATAACGTATTTAAAACTTCCAAGTTTCCAGCGCTGGGCCACGTTTGAAAAATACAGAGGAAATTAATACAAGCCTACCAACATAAAGGAGTTTATGTACTACTGGAAAGGAGAAACAGAAAGGAAAAGGAAGCTAACAAGTGTGACTATTCTGTATATCAAGCATTAAAAGAGGCACTTTGCAGCCATGAACTCATTAAACACTCACAACAACCTGGACAATTATTCCCATGTTACATCATTTTCCCAGCATTATCCCCATTTTATGCAGGACTCACCAAAGCTCAGAAAAATTGGGTATCTTGCTCACGTAGCAATGTGGTTAAGCTGGGATTTAAAACCATTCTATCTGTTCCTTCCACTACGCAAACAAATATATCCAAATACAACATACAACAGACTGGAAGGTAAGGGTTGCTTGTAAAACAAACTATGCTCAGGAGGAATCAGCTTTTTCATTTATGTGGACTCAACAAACATCTGCAACAGACAAAAATCGATCAGTAATGATTAGAGATGTGGCTTCATTTCCAAATTAGGGAGAAGGTGGCATTGTCACGGTAGGTAGGGGAGGAAAGAAATATTTCTTCCATGTAGCTGAGTGAGGGGAAATCAAGGAGTTATATGTAATAATGTCAAGTGTCAAAGTAAAATATGGAATTATTAGTTAAAATACTCATTTCTGTAAATAATTATTATTTCTGAATGAAAGGGCTAAGGAAAACATAAAGACAGCTTTGGGCACAACCACCTTTTTCAATAATGGGCAGCATATTCACAAGTCCTATTGTGAGAGCCAAATGATATATTAATAGCAATGCTGAAATAGAGCCAGTTTGATTTTTAATGGTGATATAAGAGCCGCACAAAGCAATTCAATTCATCCCAAAGTATACTTAGTGATAATAATAAGTATATTTTAATCAATACTAACTACATCAATAAGAACACTGGAATTTGTCAAACTGAGCTGTTTTTTTGACTCTCCGGGGTGTATTCAGCCAGAGCCCGTCTCAATTTGGATTCCAAATTAACAACAGTAACGGGAGCTCTTGGCCTGAATTTTAGCAGTTTCCTGAAAGAGAACATGCTTCCACTGAACAGGATACATTCAAACATTACTCAATATAGAACTGAAATGAACAGAAATTTCACATTTCCAAGAATATTATGGGTATGTTTTCTTAGGCATAGATTGAACTCAGTTGAATATCCCATGCACTAAGGGCCATGGTCTGCTAATGCAGATATTCAGGAATGAGTGCAAAAACTTACAGCATGATTCATGCTGATCGAAACCTGCAAACCTCCTCCAGAACTGTGAATTTATTCTTGGGGTGGCACAATTCTTAAAGAATCAGTAATTCTATTAGTTTTAAGATAATTCAGTAATAGAACAAAGAATAAGCAGGCTGCATTTGGCAACCAAGTGCCTCACTGGAAGCCTAGTGCCTGCATCCTAGAACAATCATTGTAAATTTTTTTTTAATCTTTCTTTTGTTTAGCTTTTTAAGACAATTTCAATTTCAGTATATGCAGATATATGTCAACTCAGAAAGAAAGTACAACCAAACAGGCAGCTGGCTCTTTCAGAGACATTTAAATACCAATAAGTCCCAAGTAAAAGCCTGGTAAATCTATTCCACAAATGCTTAAGATAAACCATGTGCTGTAAACTAACAAGACCTAACACACATCTATAGAGCACTTCACCCACAAGAGAATCCACAGTCTTCTCGGGTGCACATGAAAACATTCTCCAAAATAGACCATACGGTAGGCCCTAAAACAAGCCTACAAATATCTTTAAAGGAATAGACATTATACAAACTATGTTTTCTGCCCACAACAGAATGAAACTAAAAATCAGTAACACAAAGAAATTTGGAAAATTCAAAAATACGTGGAAATTAAAAAAAAAAAAAATACAACTTCCAATTAACCAATGGATCAAAGAAGAAATCACAAGAGAAATTAGAAAATACTTTAACATGAAAGAAAAGGAAAATAAACATACCAGGGGTGTCTGACTGGCTCAGTCATTAAGCATCCAACTCTTGACTTTGGCTTAGGTCATGATCTCATGGTTTGTGGGATCAGGCCCCTCACTGTCAGCACAGAGCCTACTTGGGATTGATTCTCTCTCTCCCCCTGTCTCTGACCCTCCCACCCATACATATACGCATGCACTCTTTCTCACTCTCTCAAAATAAATAAACTTTAAAAAAAAGAAAAGAAAAGAAACATAGCAAAATTTACAGGGTACAGCAAAAACAGTGCATAGAAGGACATTTATAGCTAGAAATATCTATATCAAAAAGAAGAATCCTCTCCAATCAATAACCTAACCTTTCACTTTAGGACACTGGAAAAAGAAAAACAGACCACACCAATAGCAAACAGAAAGAAGGAAATAAAGATTAGAGCAGAAATCAGTAAGATAAAAAATAATTTAAAAAAAAAGACACAGAAAATCAATAAAATCAAAAGTTGAATCTTTGAAAAGATCAACATAATTTACAAACTTTTGCTAGCCTGACCAAGAAAAAAGAGAGAGAAGACTCAAATTACTAAAATCAAGAATGAAAGCAAGGACATTACTTACCAACCTTACCGAAATAAACAAGATTATAAAGAAATACTACAAAAAATCAGGATGCCAACAAATTAGAAAATCTAGATGAAACAAATTGTTTAGAAATAATACAAACTAACAAAACTTATTCAAGAATTTAAAACCATTTTGTATAGACTTATAACAAGACTGAATTAGTAATTTTAAAACCTCCCCAAAGGAAGGCTCAGGCCCAAATGTCCTCACCGGTGAATTTTACCAAATATTTAAGGAAGAGTTAATACACACAAAAACTTGTATACAAATGTCTATACTAGCATTATTCATAATAGCTAAAAGGTAGAAACAAGCCAAATGTCCATCAACTGATGACCGGATAAATAAAATGTGGTATATGCCAACAATAGAGTATTTTATTTGGCAATAAAAATGAATGAACTGTCAATACATGCTACCATGGATGAACCTTGAAAAACTTGTGCCAAGTCAAAGAAGTCAGTCACAAAAGACCACATACTGCCTGACTCCATTTATATAAAGTGTCTAGAGCAGGTAAATCTATAAAGACAGAAAGTAGATTAGTGGATGCCAAGGGCTGAGAACCTGGTGGGGAGGCAATGGGGGACTGACGACTTAATAAGAATGGGATTTTTGTGGGGGGGGGGTGGTAATGAAAATGTTCTAAAACTGATTGTGTTGATAGTTGCAGAACTCTGTAATATACTTAAAGCTCCTGAATTGTACACTTTGAGTGAACTGGTGAATTGTGTATGTAAATTATGCCTCAAAAAGCTGTTAAAATATGAATTAGCAATCTGAAACTCTTTCACAATGGGAAAAAAAAAATGAGACCTCTGACTACATACAAAAGTTCTAGAGGCCAGTGGCCACCTGAGCCAAAGCAGTACGGCTAAGATACTCTGATGGTGCCTACGTTGCCTGATGGCCTTGGCGTCGCGAGGGTGGCCCTGCTGAATCATCCGTTCCACACCACCATCACCGCCACCTCACCAATAACTCCCTTGGTACATGCATGAATAGAAAAGCCCAGACCAAATTTATTGATTTCCCTCCCCCTGACCAGAGTGGAAAAAAAAAAAATGGCATAAAGTAGAGGAACTGTTAGTCCCTGGTACCTAGAGATTAGCTCATGCTGGAAGGCAGAGCGGAGTGAAATTAGGGAATCCCTACAAGTTATAACCTCATTGTTTGTCCTCTCTGGATTTTGGAACTGTGTGGATTTCTCTCACGTTCCCACTCCTTGGAGTGACATTCCGCCTAATGAAAGAGGCCCTCTCACCCTCACAGCTCACTCCAAACCTGAGAAAGACCCTCACTGCCAGAAAGAGCTACTAACACCTGCCACGTAAAAGGAAGAAGGAAGAACCAGCACTGACCTGCCACGTCCCAAGAATTGTGGCTCTAGTTCCACCACACAGCTTCCACAGGAAGACCTAAGAAGATACACCTGGCAATTCCTGAACAGAGAGACTGACCGAGAAAAAAGAGGGAATCCTTAAATCTTGACTCTTTTCCAATACTGGAGTTTTTGCCTGTACTCAAAAACTTTTAAAAGTGGAAACTTTGAAAAAATCTGCAGCACAAGAGTGACATTTCTCTAAGAATGTAATGCAAAATCCTCCTCTTCAGTGGTTTTACAACCCGGCATGTAATACATAGAGCATATGCGATACATAGAGCTGTTCCCACCAAGATTCAAGAGGACGTTTCTATTAAATAAGAGTAGGCAGAATAAGAAAAGCGAGCAGTAAAATGAAAAGTACAGTGGAAGTAAAATTCAAACCAGAAGCAATATAAAACAGGCTCGACACCAAAGAAAATGGAATGAGGATGGAGAACAAAGTTGAGCAAGAGGATGAGTCTACGGGTAACCATTTGGAAAGTCTGATCAGAATTCCTGCCTATGAATAACAGGTATTCTTGAAGTAGAAACCAAAGCAAATGGTTTTATCGGAGTGGGAGAAAATGGAACACTTGTCTATTTTAACCTGATTTTTCCCTTGCAGGAAAATAATTTTGAAAAAACTTAAGGCATTTTCAGCTGGGATACAAGCCCAGGTCTGTATGGCCCCTAAATGTGTGTTACTGTCAGTCACACTTTCAAAACCTGAAAAAGGACTAGTGATTGCCATGTGCTCAGCAAGTTAACAGTTGTTAAAAATCTGAAAGAATTATTGGGGCGCCTGGGTGGCTCAGTCGGTTGAGCGTCTGACTTCGGCTCAGGTCATGATTTCACAGTTTGTGGGTTCGAGCCCCGTGTCGGGCTCTGTGCTGACAGCTCGGAGCCTGGAGCTTGCTTTGGCTTTTGTGTCTCCGGCTCTCTCTCTCTGTCCCTCCCCTACTCGTGCTCTCTCTCTGTCTCTCAAAAATAAATGAAAATGTTTAAAAAAAATTTTTTTAATGAAAATCTAGGGGCGCCTGGGTGGCTCAGTCGGTTAAGCGTCTGACTTCAGCTCAGGTCTCGATCCCACGGTCTGTGAGTTCGAGCCCCGCATCGGGCTCTGGGCTGACGGCTCGGAGCCTGGAGCCTGCTTCCGATTCTGTGTCTCCCTCTCTCTCTGCCCCTCCCCGTTCATGTTCTGTCTCTCTCTGTCTCAAAAATAAACATTAAAAAAAAATTGAAAATCTAAAAGCCTTATCAATTATTTATGAACTTTGTTTTCTCAAAGAAAGAAAGCCTGAGTTTGGATCCTCCTCTGCAATAATAAATGCCAGAAGACATTGGAGTCATGTCTGTTAACTATGCTGCAACCACCAGCCATATGTGGCTATTTAAATTAATGGAAAGCAAATAAAATGCAAATTTTAGTCCCCAAGTGGCACTAGCTACATTTCAAGGGTTCAAGAGTCACACATGGCTACTGGCCACTATAGTGGACAGCACAGATGCAGACTATTTCTATCACTGCAGAAGGTTCTACTGATCAAGCTAGCCCATCAAGTTTTGAATAAAAGTTCCTGACCAAATAATTGCATGGAGAAGTTGGAATTTCTGTTTGAGGTTAGTGAAAGTATGTTTTAGACCTTTACAAATCTCAGAAAATATACTGTCCCTGTAGCTTTCTGAGAAAAAGGCTTGTCTATGCATACAACCTGGCTTACCAGTCTCATTTTAAATTCATGACCACAAATCCCAAATGGACAATAAGAACTGCCTGGAATTCTGCTCTGTATCCCGGAAAAGTTCATTTCACACATTCTTCTTTCAAACTCAGCCCTCCCTTCCCTGCCCGCCTCTCTTCTCCAACTCTCCGCAGGTCCCTCTGAACCAAAGACATCACTTCATTCTTCATAGAGAAAGCTGGGGCGCCTGGGTGGCTCAGTCGGTTAAGCGTCTGACCCTTGATTTCGGCTCAGATCATGACCTTGCGGTTCAGTACGTGAGTCTGAGCCCAGCCTTGGGGCTGTCAGTGCAGAGCCAGCATGGGCTTCTCTCTCTCTCCCTCTCTCTCTGTGCCACCCCTAATCACACGTGCTCTCTCTCTCTCTCTCCCTTTCTCAAAATAAATAAATAACATTTTTTTTAAAGAGAAAATAAAGCAATTGCATAGGAACCCACCTGCATCTGGTCCATATTCCTCTGCAAATGACGAACCCCCAGCGGCTAAGACAGTGCAACCCCTTCAGCTGTACCTTGGCCCTCTGTCCACTTCAGAGATGGCACTTAGGCCATTATTCCTCTCTCCCCAGCGGCACTGATGTCTCCTTCTCTACTGGGTCTTGCCCACCAGCATTCAAATAGGCTCCAGAGCTTTCTTTTTAACAAATGGTGTTTACAAGCTCATATATACAGAGAACAAATCGGTGGTTGCCAGAGGCAGGGGTTGGAGGGTGAGTAAAATGGGTAAAGGGGTCACAAGGTACAAACTTCCAGTTATAAAACAAGTAAGTCTCGGAGATGTAACGTACAGCATGGTGACCACAGTTAATAACACTGTATGTCTGAGACTTGCTAAGAGAGTAAAAGAAAGTTCTCATCACCAGAACAAAAATTCTGTACCTATGTATGATGACGAGCATTAACTAGCCATTGCGGTGATCATTTTGCAATATATACAAATATCGAATCATTATATTGCACACCTGAAACTAATATAATGTTGTATGTCAAATATACTTCAGGTTTTTTGAAGTAAAAAAAAAAGAAGAAGAAGAAAAAGAACAGAAACAGTGTTTGGACGCTAAGCGCCCTCTAGACATGACCTCCTTTTTTCTGCCCTCCTCAATCAGGTCTCCGATCAAATGATTTCTCCTCAAGGTGCCCTTCGCCGACCATCCTATGCAAAGCTACCCACACCTCATATGCCCACATATGCCCTCTATAACGTTAGGATGCTTTCTTCATAACACTTTTATATCAGAAGAAAAAACAGTTCCATCTCCACAGACCTTGTCTGCTGATTTATACCCCACATCTCCAACAGAGCAAATAATAACCATAATAAAATAACAATAGTTAGTGTGCCATGATCCAAACACGATTCTTATTCAATGTTCACAGCTTTGAGGAACATACTATTAATGCCTTATTTTATTGTCCAGAAAACTAAAGCCCAGGAAGGTTATGTCACTTGGCCAAGGCGACACAGGTAAGTAGAAAAGCCAGGCTGAAGCCCAAGCAGGCTTTCCTCAGAGCCCATGCTGCCTCTCTATATTGACAGGTATACAAATATACTTTTTGTTTGTTTGCTGAATGAAGTTTTCGGCCCAGTCATCACAAAACAAAACAAAGCAAAATTATAATTCAAGAATAAGAAGATTAAGGAAGTGAACTTTGAAAATAACAAAAGGTATAAGATAAAGGTAAATTGCATTACCCACCAGTAAGGAAAAATACAGTACAGAATTGCCTAAATAATTAAGGCACATATGGGAGCAAAAAGAGAAAGCTAAAAGGAAAAAAAAAAAAGGACTAAAGAAAGTTTGTAGTAAAAACAGCAAAAAATAAAAATATAGAGAGAATCAAGACAAAATCAGATATCATGGATCCATCTGCTCACAATTCTTACTAATTTTTGGTTGTGACGTGAGGTGTTCTGGTAACAGGTGACCACACATGCTACAATGGACACTCACTGCCCTGGATGTCTGTCCTATACCTCCTTCCACCCGTAACTGTTCTCACGCCATTGTCATTTCGAAAGCCCTCACTTTTTAGGGGCGTCTGGGTTGGGCATCCAACTGCGGCCCAGGTCATGATCTCACGGTTCGTGAATTCGAGCCCAGCATCAAGCTCTAGGCTGACAGCTCGAAGCCTGGAGCCTGCTTCAGATTCTGGGTCTTCCTCTCTTGGCCCCTCCCTCGTTAGTGCTCTCTCTCACTTTCTCTCTCTCTTAAAAATAAATAAACATTAAAAAATTTTTTTTAAAGCCCCAACTCTTTTCTCCTCCCTCCCATTGAGTTTTTCTGGATTTAGGAACTCAAACATTTCTCTCCTTGATTTCAAAAACTTGCTACAACTCACAGGGTAACAAGCTATGTGACAGCACACATTTATATCATGTATTACTCGATCTTTTCCCAAGTTTATTGTTACTTCAAACTAAACTGGGACCAAATTTGGGGGGGGGGGGAGGCAACTCTGTCACATACATCTCCTTATCTCCTCAGGACCTGTCACAGTATTTTATACATAAATTAGATAAATAGTGGAAGGCGAGCAGAATACCATACATATTCAATTATCGAATACCTATGGCAGTTATCATAAAAAAATAAAAGAATACATGTTTCTACAGAACATATCTTGTGTAGGAATTAGCTATGTTTCTCAGATTTAGAGAAACAGATTTATTTCTTTTGCAGCTAAATAATAGGAATTAAATACTAGCCATTACTAATATCTAGTAACTTCCCATTATGTGTCTGCTAATATATATGACCAAAAATATCTATCAACCTCCAAAGCATCATTAAAAACGTCACACCTTTGGAGAACCTTTGATCAATTATGGACCAAATATCTGAACTGCTTTCTCCCCAAAATTTCCATGTTAGCCCCACACAGGCATAGATCAGTCTGCCTCCTCACCTGTAGCAGTTCCAGTAAAGGTTATTTTATTAATTTTTTTATATTTATTTATTTTTGAGAGACAGAGAGAGAAAGAGACAGGGCATGCATGGGGGAAGAGAAGAGAGAGAGGGACACAGAATCCGAAGCAGGTTCCAGGCCCTGAGCTGTCAGCACAGAGCTCGACACAGGGCTCAAACTCACAAACTGCGAGATCATGACCTGTGACAAAGTCAGACGCTTAACTGACTGAATCACCCAGGCGCCCCTAGTAAAGGTCATTTTAAAAGTCAGCAAGTTCATAAGGACACTTCAACATCAGACAATCAGTCCAAATACTGTTGAGAGCATTTGTTACCATTTTTCACTGTATTCTAGCTTGTGAATTTTGGATATTCTGGCCGAGACACTGAATTTTGCACTGGCTTGTAGTGTAGGGTTACCAGACGCAGCAAATACAAACAATACAGAAACAAGATGCCAGGTTCAATTTGAACTTTATAGAAAACAACAACAAATATTTTAGTACAATGATGCCCCTTACAGTGTTTGGGGCACACTTATTTATACTTTTTAAATATTTCATAGGACACATTTACACAAAAGCAGTATTTGCTGTTCATCTAAAATTAAAATTTAACTGGGTGTCCTGTATTTTATCTGGCAACTCTACCCTAGAAGACAGAAATCAGACTTCCCATATTTCTGGAACCATCTTCACTTACCATTGACGTCGCACTGCCTAAACTGGTCTGTAGTTTTGTAAAACGCTTCCTGGCTAATCCAATCTATCCCCCTTTTACTGTATCTGCTCGCACTAGCTCTGTTCCTACTGGAGATTTTTTTTAATGAGTTCTGATCATCTCTTCAGATTTTGCTCTAGCTCAGCTCTTTGCTTTAAAAGAGCCAAGTCTCTCCCAGTGTTTCCCAACATAAATTATACTGCAAACTTATAAGCTGCCTAAATTCTCTTCCACAGGCTCCAGGAGCCTGTGAGTTGTAGCAAATCTTTGAAATAAAGAAGGAGAGAAATCTTTCAGTTCTTCAATCTGGAAAAAACTTAATGAGAGGGAGTGAAGAAAAAAGTTGGGGCCCTGAAATGAAAATGGCATGAGAATAATTATGAGTGAAGGAAGGTATAGGATATCCAGGGCAGAGAAAGGGAAAAAAATAATCAAGATACATCCTCAGAAACAAGCCATAAGAGACTCTTAACGATAAAGAACAATGTGAGGGTTGATTGGGGGTGGGGGTGAGGGGCTAGATGAGTGATGGGCATTAAGGAGGGCATGCGTTGTGATGAACACTAGGTGTTGTATATAAGTGATGAATTGCTGAATTCTACCCCTGAAACCAATATTTATGTCAGCTAACAAAATTAAAAAAAAAAAAAAAAAAAAGATACATCCTCAGTCATGGAGAAGTAGGCAGCAGATTCAAGATTCTGTGGTAGTTTTTTAGAATTTTCAATAACCCAGACTTAATAATCAGCATATTACCTAAAAATTCTCTCTGTGGTTTCTCTTGAAAAAAAACAAAAGGACCCAGCAACTCTGAGCCTGCTTTGCTAGATGATAACCAGAGACTGGAAGTGAAGAGGTGCCCAAGACCCCCAAAGACCTTACCCACACCCCCCCCCACTGTCTCACGGGCATCCCACCAGACACATGGCTGCATTAGATGCTCTCTCATGCCAAGCCCTCACCTTTCACACGTCCACACGACCAACCACTGTAGTTTCTACTTCGCATCTGCAGAGACAGCTATTCAGGCACGTCCCTCCTAACAGGTCCCAACCTTGCACTGTGCCTACTAGTCCCTTGTACGATGTCTGCCTGGACAGAAGACCAGGTTTGCCCAGACGTAAAATAAATCTGAATTCGACCCAAGATCGAGTTTTGCACATGAGATGAGGAAAAAACAGCCTGAGCAAAATAGGTACCAAAGTTATAAAGCCAGAAAGAAACGTAAATCCTGCCAGTACTGCACATAAAGTGAACGGTATTGGATTCAAACTCAGCGGGCACAGATGCAGTACTCGCCCTATCGTTAGGGCAACGGTGAATGCGACCAGTACGCCCCATTCGGAAGAAGCGCAGCACAACTCGTTTTCCTCCTCAAAACCTCGTGTCCGTGAATTGTACAATCTGGCAAAAGGTGAAGACAACCTGAAGGAAAACATTTAAATCAGCAAGCCTTCATGTTGAAACTCACTGACCTAAATATCACAAAGACTGTAAATGAGACAGTGCCACAGATTCGACCAAGAGAACAATCGTTGTGCACTGCACACCGGAAACCGAACAGACTGAAACGCAATCCTGGGGTAGTGCGTTGTCTCACGTGTCCGCGGCAAACTTCCTCGACTTGCAACCTCACAAGGGTTCTGGTTCCCCGAAGTGCTAAATAGGGGGTGATACCAGCTTTTACCACAAGGCAATTCACACCACAAAGTAAATTAAAGTTCTCTAATCAGAGGCACCGGGGTGGCTCAGTCGGTTAGGCCTTCGACTCCTGGTTTCAGCTCAGGTCATGATCTCATGGTTTGTGGGTTCAAGTCCCACATCAGGCTCTGTGGTGACAGTGCAGAGCCTGCTGGGGATTCTCTCTCTCTCCATCTCTCTCTGTCCCTACCCTGCTTATGCTGTCTCTGTCGTTCTCTAAATAAATAAACTTAAAAAAAATTCTCTAATCAGTTTAAAGAAACTATTTTATTACAGCAACCATATATAATTAATTAGGTCGATGATTTCAGGACACAGTACGTGTACCTGTCTTCTCACTTTTAGTCATGTGGTCATTTTTAAGAGAACTCAGACATAACGTTTGCCTGTAGAACTGTACCAGAATTATGGTTTTCTACTTTCCTTTTCTTTATTAAGTTTCTTTGCCTTCCTCTTCTTTCTTTTCCTCTTCTTTTAATATTTACCTTTAGAGACATCTTTAAAGCAAAACGTCCTTTGTCCCTACCAGGATTAAATCGGCATTACCGTTGGCTTTCTGCCAGCAGGAAAAAATATTTGAAGAGGAGAGAGTCAGTGACCCCTCACGCCTCCACCTGCCCACGAGCACCTTGGTAACTCCACGCCACTTGCTTTCTACTCTGTCCCTCTCTGAGCACCATGTCCCAGAAGGAGAGGGTAGCCGTGGTCAGAAAAAGCAGCCCCTGCCTTGTTCCCCTGTAAAGAAATGTGCTACAACCCGAAACCTGCAACTTACAGAAAAGTACCATAGTAACTGGGAACACCACCTCTTGGTAATTTGCATATCACATCACCCTCTTTTCCTCTTCTGCTGCCTTTCCATCCTAACCCCAAAGACGCCAATTTGCTTGAACAGTCTTACATTCCCCGTGGCAAACTATTGCTAAAAGAAGAAAGAAATATGTTGCAATTAGAGTACTGCATTTTGTCTTCTATGCTGGTACTATTCCAATTAACTTCTCGAATATGAAATTCTATGCTACTAATTCTGTAATAGATACTGACAGCTCAAAAATGATAATTCCTGCCATACTTTCCCACTTTTCACCATTAAATTATCAAGAGAGAGAATAAACGTGTATCAGTTTCCTGAAGCTGCTATAACAAGTTACCACAAACTGGGCAGCTTAAAACAACATGGATTCTCTCACAGTTCTGGAGGCCAGAAGTCTGGATCCAGCAGGGCCATGCTTAGTCCTCAGGGCCCAGGTGAGAAGCCTTCCTTGCCTCTTCTAGCTCTTAGGGGCTGCCTCAGAGTTCCTGGGCTGTGGCTGCATCATTCTACTTTCCGCCTTCATCTTCACATCGCCTTCTCCTCTTTTCATGTGATCTCCCTCTACCCTCTCTTATGCGGACACTTGTGATGTCGTTCAGGGTTTACCTGGGTGATCCAGGGTAATCTCCCCATCTCAAGATCCTTGACTACATCTACAAAGATCTTTCATCTAAATATAGTAATAGGTATAAATTACACCCAAATTTCTTTGGGTGACCATCATTCAACCTACTCTAAGATGAGTATGGTACCACATGTAGAATATCTTCATTGGCTGAAAAACATTAGCCAGGGCACGTTATCTTTCAATTATACAGATATTGTGAATACTACATTCTTACTAAACCAGCCCCAGTTGTAACAGTCAACCTTAGTTTAGCACTTAGGAGCTAAAAGATTCAGGATTCTTGATCTGGAAAAGCAGCTGGATGGCAGAGTTGGGCTACAGTAAGAAATCATTCAATGGATAAAACTATACCTCCCAGAACTTGATGAAGCCCCAGTTTAGAAGGCACTCCAAGAATAAGGTAACTTTCTATTATTACCAAACCAACAAACCTGGCTATGGAGAGGAGAATATGTTAAAATGTGATCCACCTATGACACTCTAGTTGGATAGGAATGAAGAAAAAGAAGCAACAAAATATTCTATCTGGGACACCACATGAAAACCCAGGAGTTAAATGTTGAGCACGGCATAACAGCAAATAATAACACTTTAAGCTTCAAGGGAAAGAACAGAAGTATAATAGAATTGGGAATGGAATTAATTTTTGAGAAAACTGGACAGAGTATATGACTAATTTAGTCAAGCTTCGTCTAAGATAGGAAAAAATCGTAGACATTTGAAATGTGTGCATACTGGGAAGAGAGGAATTTAAGTTATCATCAAAGGATTAAAAGCAATGGAAAAAAGCCATCTTCAAGTGAAACATTGAGAGCATGTTTTAAAGGTCAAAGGCTGGCCTTGTTGCATAAACTTTAAAGGAAGACAAATTATCAATGTATTTTGATCACTCTGGAAAGGAAATATGAGAGCAAGAATTTTTAATTTTTTATGAATATCTGGCTAAAGCGGTCTTATCATAAGTGGGAGATGGGGAGATATTCTTCAGACCACCTAGAATGTTTACATAATTTGTTGCTCTCTCTCCTTCACAAAATTCAAATACCTCAGAAAACAAAGTCAAATGCTTCAGAAGCTATGCTTCCATTTCATCTTCTATATCTAATCTGAATCTGCAACCTAGAGAGAAAGCAGTCTGGTGATAACATCTTCCGGCCATCATAGACATAGTGTTGATAACCCAAAAACTGTGACAGCCCTGAAATATAAAGATAGTAAGGGAATTACCAGAAATTCATTACAATGATAATATTAGCTGACATTCACTCATAGCTTGCGACCAGTCGAGCACTGTGCTAAGCACTTAACTTGGATGATTTCTTTAAGTTCTCATAAAAAAAAAAATCTATGAGGAGGGTACCATTTGCATGGAAATTTTACAGCAAAGGAAAAGAAAGTCAAGATTCCAAAACCAAAAGTAGCTGAGCTAGGATTCAAACTCAGAGAGTTTAAATCAGAGTGGAACTCTCATCGACTGCTGTGGCTGTGCAATAAACAGCACCCATCACTTACTGAATGTCTCCTGTGTCCCAGGCGCTGCCCAAGACATCTTACACAAATATGAAGACATGTCTCCCAAACTCCCTGGAAGGGAGGTCCCCATTATTAAACCCAATGAAGGAATCTGCCACACAAAAACATTATGTAAAAGGTAGATCAGCATTTAAACACAGTAAGGAAAATATAAAAGGAAGTATCCTTGACAAGTATGCCAATAATAAAGGCTAGTGACCTACGCTGTATTTAATAAGACTTTCTCTGACAAAGTACAGAAAGGGAATTCAGTCATCCAATCTGCCTATTGAGAGCTGACTACCTTAAACATCCATCCCCCTGGACTCCTGTGCATAATATCCAGATGCCAATGCCTCAGCTTTCAAAGGTAAGGATTGGGTAGCATCATCACTTTTAATACATTTTAATGGGAAAAACAGTGCCAGGTTTTCTAATGACTTGATACTCTAGGAGTAAGTATATATGAGGAAAGGACTAGAAAGAGGCATCCATAAACAAGGCAGGAAAAATACAAGTACCAAAAGCAAGTCAAAAATCACTTTCCCACTGCTGCCTGTATCCAGTCAGGTAGGTACCAACATTCACAAAAAGAAAAAAAACAAGCCACAATGCCAGCCTTCACCTGAGACAACAACTTTCAGGTGCATTTAAGAAGCTGCTGGCTGGAACAAACCTAAAGACCGAAGGGAGCAGTCTCCAAATGGAGGGATAGAGGAAATAATTTGGTCCAAAGCAGAGAGAAGCAATAAGTAAACCAAAAAGGGCCTGTGTGTGTGTGTGTGTGTGTGTGTGTGTGTGTGTTGTTTTTTTTTCATATCTACCATGAGAATTTCATAAAGACAACGCATTGCCTTGGTTTGTAAAGCCAAGTACATGCAAGGGAAATGTTTCCTCTAGTTTCTATGAATTCATAGCTGGGATCAAGTTAGAGCAACCACTGATCACCTTGTCAGTTTCCCTTTAATGTCTAGAATGGGTAACAGAACTTAGTGGAGACAGCACAGTGGTGATAGGTTGGAAGAAGAAAAAAATGCCTTAAATTATTATTTTCTTCCTGTTGTCACACACACACACACACACACACACACACACACACACACACACACAAGGATACTCTGTACCAGAGTTCAATATGATCATCTGCCAAAATTCAGGGCAACAAGATTCATGTGAGAGAGGTAAAGGAATCTACTCAGCATTTATTCAGCAAAGTAATATCCAAAGTATGTGTGCCCAACAGATGCAACCTATCTTCTTCTTTCAAAATCTTTCATAATCCATTGCATTTCTTATATGAGCAGAAAGCAACGCAAAGACGTATCCCTCCACCACCCCAAAAAAAGAAGAGTACGGCCAACAGAAGAACGATGGGCAAATATGATATTGGTTTGTAGACTCAGACATGTAAATATACAATATTTAAAAGTTTATTAGAGAGATGAGTTCACTCACATACCTTATCCCTTTTGTTACCGTTCTAACAGTTGTGTAACAGTGTTGTAACAACACTACTATTAGAGAGATGAGTTCACTCACATACCTTATCCCTCTTGTTACTGTTGTAACAGTTGTGTAACAGTGTTGTAACAACACTACTGTTGTTACTAGTGGCATCTCTTATTTCCAATGCCATACCCACCAACGTCTCAGCCACCACGGGAAATTAGGGTCATGGTATAATAGCAGTCTTGCCGCAAAAATCACAGATGAGATTTTTTTGCACAATCAATCTTTTTGATATCTATTCTTTAAACTCATGGGGACTAAACCGCAGTCAACAATTATTAAGTTTCACAAACAGCTGTGTTCTAGCTACAACGTGCATTAACATCTCAGAAATAACACTGCCTCTATAAGGATAAATTTAACAAAAAAAACAAAAACAAAAACAAAAAAACAAATCATGGCATATTCAGCCAAGGAAAATGAATAGGAACCCACAGAGTTTTTGCAGAAATAACAATTCATGAATAAAACATCTGCACAGTATATGGCTTCAGAAAGAATCAATCATAATAAAGGCTTCTATGACACAGGATGATAAGCATGTATTTAAACTTTTTTTTGACAAACCACAGAATATCATCAAATCCTTCTGTATTCATTGAAAAGATATTGCCAGTCTAAATGCTGACAACATCCACTGCCTCTTCATATGTGAGGTAGGGGACGGGGGAGGATAAGGGTACTGCCCCGATTTAATGCTCAAAGTACAGTTTTACACGCGCACGCGCGCACACACACACACACACACACACACACGAAATTTAAAAAGTAGAAGAAAATCTGCACAAGTAGCCGCCTTTGAGGAAAAATGTGGAGTGTGAAAAGCAAGTCTCACATTCATTCACCATATTATGTATAAAAGTATATCTTAAGGACTTCCCAAATTAAGGCTATAAGTTTACTTTAACAGAAGGCCACTCAATACATTATTATTTACATTCTGCTTACTTTCAAATGGAATTCGATTTAATGTACAATAAGAGGCACGTCATGTCGAAGACTGGAAAAACAGCAGTTTGGTGCAGTGGTTATGAGCCCAGACTCTGGAGAGAGGGTGGGACCACTACAACTTGTGTGGGGCCACTACAAGCTGTATGACCTTGAGCAAGTTACTTCACACCCCCAGTCCTCAATTTTCTCACCTGTAAAACTAGAATGATAATACCTACCTCTGAGGGGACCATGTAAAATAACATACATAATGTAATAAAGTGGCAGCACAGTGCTGGGTTCGAATAATAAGTGCTCAAAAAACTACAGACCCTGTTAATTTTGAAATTAGTAAGGACAGTAGAAGATGTTAGAAGGACTCTCCAAACTGCCATGTCATCCTTATTAACTATTTTAAAAAAGAAAAAATCTCTATGCTTCCACTGACGCAAATGTGTATGCCATATAGGTACAAAAATTAAAGAACCTGACCCCTTCCCATCTCAAGGAAAAAAGCCATTTCATCTTATCACAAAGATGGCCAATAAGAAAACCCACAACTCTAAGAGAAAAATGTGACTCAGGAAGTAATTTTGCATTTGTTTCAAGGGCCTAAGCAATTGAGACACTAGAGGTTTACATCAAAAACAGATAGCAATGACTTTGGTCTAGAATATTTTAAGAGCAGGAACGACCAGCTGGCTACTTTAATTATGATTTCTATTTTTAAAAACTGCATCCTCTTGTGTCCCCATACTGAATTAGCTAGAAACTGTTTCCCCTGAGAATTAAACAAAAAAGTAATTTATTTGATATTGTACATCTAATCGCTAAAGATTTTGACAGAGAGGATTATTTAGCTTTCTTTTTGAGAGTAATTAGCCACTGCATTTACCTGCCTTGCTAACAACATGGAGGAAGATGCTTATCTTTCAATTAACTTTGACAGGAGGGTATGCATACAGCTCATCTAAAAGCTACTCTGGCTTATTTAATGCTGTTGGAAGTCAAGATGGCTAAAAGACAATTCTGCTTTATATTATTTAGGATTGGAATTTGATCTACAAAGATCAAATATTCTTACCCACTCTCATTCTCAGAATGGTTTTATATGACACAGACTCTTTAGAAGAATTAACAGCTTGTAATTCATGCTGAATTACAGTTTTGCTTGTGGATTAAAGACTGACCGCAGATAGATTGATCAATCTTGTCAAAGTCCTTCATTGGTCGTGAACATCTAACTGACAAGGACTACAACCTATTAATCCTCATCCAAAACAGATTATAAGACTCAATGAAGGCTACTGAGAAGCCTGTACATTTGGAATGTGCACCTAGACAAATGGCGGATCTATAACTGGGGAAAACTGAAAGCCACCTTTGAGTAGTTTAGTCTACACTTTGGGTCCAACTTAAAGAAATTGTAGCTGAAGAACAAATATCAGGATCCATCACTTGGAACAGGATTTCAACACATTCTCATGATACCCACAGGTAGTGAGTGATTACTTTTCCCCTGACTTTCAAATAACATCTGCACACCGAGTTTTTACTAAAGGCAGAGGTATAAGGAAGGCAAGGAGGTAGTCCTAGGCAGATGTATCCCCACCTCATGGGGTGTTTATTGATGGTCTGGTGTCAGCTAGACAAAATCTCCATGCGTATACCACAGGACTGTCTCCAAACCTTCTTTTCCATGGTTTTCATCTGTGATTCAGATGAAGAAAGATATATGTACACTCATCAAACCTGCAGATAATGCAAACCTAACAGATAATACAAAGGAAAAAAAAACAGGATTCAAAATGGTGACAACAGATTAAATAAATGAACCAAAACCTAGAGATTAAATTTAATACTCCATTCCTAGTTTCAAAAAATTGACTGCACCACAAGTATAGGATTTGACTTAATAGCAATTTGTGTTAAAAAAAAAAAAAAGGATATAGGCATTTTAGTTGCCTTCAAGCTAAATATGAGACAATCGCATTACAGCTGCCTGAAAAAGCTAAAGCAACCTGAAATTAAATTTAAAAAGAACAGTGCCTAAAGCAAGAAAACACAATCGTCCTTTTCTATTATGAACAGCTACAACCATACCATGAATTGATGTGTTCAGTTCTGGGTGCTACATTGAAAGCCACTGACAAGCGGGAACACACCTACAGAAAGTGATAAGAAAGCTAAGGAGTTCCAAAACCAGATATAAAAAAGGACTAAAGGAAATTAAGATATTAACCAGAAGAAAAAACGAAGGAAGAACAGGCCAGTGGTGACATGTTCGCCTCCTCATTGTAGTTAACCCAAGAATGTCAATGAGAGCTCAGTGCAGAAATGGGGAACACAGGGCCCCAAACCAGAACTCCTGAGCCTTCAGTCCAGGTCACAGATGAATCATCGCATGTCCTAGGAACCACCCACTTTAGGGGAATGTCAAAACCAAATCCACCAGGATGCCTTACATTCTGTTTTCCTTGGTTACCTCCTACCATGCAGGTCTCTCTTCCCAAATATTACTCCAGTTATCTGATGTTGCTAATAACCCACCCCAAAAATGTAGGGCTTAAAACAATCTTTTTTAAAAATCATGGTTGCGCAATTTGGGCTAAGCTCAGCCTGACAATTCTTCTATTGACCTTACTAGCAATCATTCAGTGGCTGCATTCAGCAGGCAGAATGCCTGGGGGCTGGGCTCAGCTGAGATGAGTTCTCTCTCTCTGTCTCTCTCTCTCTGTCTCTCTCTCTCTGTCTCTCTCTCTCTCTGTCTCTCTCTCTCTCTCTCTCTCTCTCTCTCTCTCTCTCTCTCTCTCTCTCTCATGTTAGGTGATCTCCCTCTCCACATGCTGTCTCCATGTGGACTCTCCATGTACTCTCTCCAGCAGGGTACCCAGGCTTCTTTAATGGCATCTAAGGACTTACAAAAGAGTAAAAGCTTAGTTCTAGAATGGGTGCTGCTTCACTATTGCCACGTTCTATTGGTTAAAGCAAGGCACAGACTCAGAGCAAATTCCAGGGAAGGGGATTGTACATGGACATGATTCAGGGAGGCATGGTTCATTGGGACCACTAATGGTGTAATCTACCACAGCTGTCATTTCCCCCACTACTCAGTAATGCTCTCTGCTATGCCAATCACCACTTGTCCCACCCTCCTGTGCTCTTAACTATGGCCTCTGGAACTCTAGAGACCACTGCGTCACCCACATCCTTAGCCTCTTTTCTGAACAATTGTTTTTGCTTCCTTGCCTTCACCTCTTTACCTGAGCAGAAACCTGGCTATCTCCAGGAGATTCAGGTCTGCTGCAGCTGTCTAGTCTTATTTGCTTTAGGACCAGAGTTGGGAGTCTGGTCTGAACCACTGCATATCGACTCTCCCCTTTTCATTTTTTTCTCTCAAATCTTGGATCTCGCCATCACCAAAATTAAAGTCACTAATCCAAACATCTCATTCTCTGCCTGTAGTCAACTATTCTTCCAGGTTGCTAGCTCAAGTACCAACACAGTGTGTGTGTGTGTATGTATGTGCATGCATACATCTCACAGGCACCTTCAACCCACCGACTCCTGTATCCCTACCCGTGTGTCCCTTTGTATATGCGTTATCCTCCTTATCTACATTAGGGTCCACAGTCCATCATTATGTGAACTCACTTCGGGACACCATAAATTGTCTTGCCCTTTGCCTTCCATCTCACCCTTCTGCCTAACCTCCCTGTTTGCTTCTCTTTTTATGAACTCAAGTTTGGATCTCTTCTGCAGAAAAATCATAAAACCACAGATTAATTCACAATAAAGTTATAATCGTCACCCCCAAACAACTAGCAATCCTACTTCTTTCTCTAAAATGCTCTCCTTCTCTCAGCAACAAGTAACAACTATGTCATACGTTCTGCATGTTCATGTTATTTCCTTCCTGACATCTGCCCCTCCCAATTGTAACAGGCGACCTTGTTTCATATTTCAAGGAGAAACTAGAAGCCACCCATGGACATCCTCCTTCTTCTGCTAGCACATGGGCAAACCAATGTGCACCTGTATCCATCCTGTTATAATGGAGGCATAGTGCTTCCTTCCACCTAAAGCCAGTCCTTCCATGTAGACCCAAGGTTCCCTCCTAACTAGTAACATCAGAGGCTTCATCTATTATCCTTTAATCCTGTCTCTTCACTCCTCCCACCCTATTCTTTCCTACTCTTTCCATTGAGGCCCAACACCTTGAAAACAAACAAAACTTCTTCTCTACCTTTCCTCTCCTGCTCTAGCAGCTGCCTTCTCTATCCTTCACAGCCAAACAACTTGAAAAATGTCTCTTTATCCTTAATTCCTACTCATGTACCTCCTGATCTACCCTAATCTGGTTTCTCCCCTCATCACTAGACTGAAGCTGCTCTTGCTAAGCTTACCAGTGTGCTTCATGTTTCCATCTTAATGGACACTCAATCTTCACCTTACATCAGCAGCAGCATGGGGTATATGAAACCCACCCTCTTTGAAACACACTCCCTGCTAAGCATAAGAATACCAATTCTTCTAGGTTTCTTCCTACTTCTCTAGTTGCTCCTCCTCGGCATTCCCTAGGAGGCTCCCTCTCCAACTCCACCCAGACTATAAATTGTTAGAGTCCTCAGAAAGTGAATCCAGTACTCTCCTCCCTGTACCCATCACCCTAGGAAATCTCACCCACCAACATGGCTTCAGGGAACCCTAAATGCCAACGACTTCCCAGTTATCACTACCACCCATCGTTTCTTCAAAGCTCCACACTTGCACATCCCACTGTCTTCTCGACGTTTCTACTTAGGTATTTCAATGGCATCTCAAAACTAAACATCTCCCAAACTCAAATCATCAATATCTCCCACTAAGCCTGCTCCTCCTGCAGGGTTCCCCATAAATGGCAACTGCATTCAACCAGTTGTTTAAGTTAGATGACTAGGAGTCACCCCTAGATTCCCTGCCCCCTTCACACATCAAAGCAACTGGTTCACCAAATAGTTAATCCAATGATTTCTCTCCATCTTCACCCAATTGCTTTAAAATGCAAACCTATTTAAAACCCTTCAGTAATGTCCTAGTGCCCTTAGGAAAAGAATAGCATGTTTAAAAGGTCCTGCCTGACTTGGCTCCTGATTACCTCTCTCTTTGGACCTCAAACCACCTACCTTCCCTCCTCACTTGGTTCCAGCCACACTGGCCTTCTTTTGGTCTTCACACATGCCAACCTCTTTTCCTTCTTCAGGACTTCATACATGGTGTCTCTCTGCCTATTTGTTCCTCAAACTCTCATAATCTTCGAGCTCTTTTGTTTATCCTCCAGGGCTCAGCTTAAATGTCACTTTCTCAGGGAGGCCTTACTTACTGCCCAACCGAAATTAGGTTCTCCCTGTTAGCTCTTACATAGCACCCTGCACTGCAGAAATTTGAAATGACATGTTTATTGATATATTCAAAAACTGAATAATATATACCTTATCTGCCAAGCCAGGAATCAGCAAAATTTTTCTATAAAGTGCCAAAAAAGTAAATATTTTAGGATTTACAGGCCACAAGGTCTCTGCTGTAACTTCTCAACTTTGCTGTTGTAGCACAAAAACAGCTAGAGACAATATGTAAAAGAACGGGCGTGGCTGTATTCCAATAGAACTTTATTTCGGAAAATAGGCTTTGGGCTGGATTGGAACTAAAGACTGTAGCTGGATACCCCTCACGGACTATAACTTCCAGGGAGGCAGAGATACGACTGTTTTATTCTTACTGCCCTATCTCAGTTTGCCTAGTAAGTACCTGGCATATAGCAGCTGTGCAATAAACAGTTGTTTAATGGACACAAAATGGGGCGCCTGGGTGGCTCAGTCGGTTAGGCGTCCGACTTCGGCTCAGGTCACGATCTCGCGGTCCATGAGTTCGAGCCCCGCATCAGGCTCTGTGCTGACCGCTCAGAGCCTGAAGCCTGTTTCGGATTCTGTGTCTCCCTCTCTCTCTGACCCTCCCCCGTTCCTGCTGTCTCTCCCTGTCTCAAAAATAAATAAATGTTAAAAAAATTTAAAAAAAAATAATGGACACAATGAAAGAATGTCACAATAAGGTCTGCTCCATGGGGCTCTACAGATCAGTAAGTACAAGTTAGAGGACGGCACATTTGGGTTCAATGTAAAGGAAAACTTCTTAAAATAAAATTTCTACCAACATTACAGAATTACCATAAAGATTAGCTAAAATAATGGTTATTAAAGCATTCTATAAATTATAAACAAAATGTGTGCTGTTACCCTTATTAGAGATGTCCAGAAACATGTGTGGGCTGCCTTCTGAGGTAACAGGGCCCTTGGGTTATCTAATGAGAGCCTGAAGACCCATTTATCAGGAGTGCTCCACGACAGACTTTTGCACTGACAGGAGGTTGGACCAGAAGACCTCTAAGATGCCTTCCAACTTAAAGAGTCTAAATCATCACTTAGGACCTGCTCATTAAGAGCAATAATGTATTTACTAAGTTCCGACTTGGTGACAAGAGCTTTATATGTCATGATTTATTTAAGTCCTGAAACAATCCTTCAGGTTCAAGTGGCATTGTCCTCATGCTGTTGAGAAGCAGCGGAGATTCAAAGATGTGAAAGTCAAGGGGCAGTACCAGGACCAGGAGCTCATGTCACACACTCCACAGCTCCCCCCGGCCACACCAGTCCCTTCTCAAGCACCATACTTACACCCCCAAACTACAACATGTAATTCCTAACAAGTCCCTATATATTTAAAGCCAAAAGATAAACCACTCAAAAAGTAGTCTGCATCAAATCCATGATAGGGCTCGGAGGAAATGATAAAGAAATGTGTGTCGCGAAAGTCATTTTTGAAAACAATTTTCCTTTAAGATATGCTGAATAAATATAACAGCTTTGTAAATAGAAAATAATTTATGTCTAAGAGAAACATTTTCACCTTTGTGAGAAACCTATTATTTTTCAACCTACACTTCACAGAAGGGAAAACAGATAGCTAAAATATTAGGTAATAATATAAATTACTACATCACATAATTTGGGCAATATTTGTTGGGCAAAAAATACCAGATACATCACAGAATAAATATTGCTTTTTCTGATTTTCAAAGATGGAATAGACTTTCCATTCCCATATACAAATGCTCATATAAAAACAGGCAATTTTTACTTCAGAAGGAGGTCAAAAACTAGTCTTGTTTTTAAGTCAAAGCAGTGGGATTACAAATGCTCTTTATTATTTTCAAAATGCTTCTCTATTTTTCTATATTTTTAATGATGAACATATATTACTTGTGTAATAAAATGTTCAAAAACAATTCGGTTAAGAGATGTATATCTTAATATTTTCTCCATAATTTTATTGACCAAATCGTTCTTAATTACTCCATGTACCTATTACTCATTTATTTGGCCTCATCTACCCAGAACACAACTGAGAATTAGGAAGAAGGCAAACAAACCTCTAAACAGCCCAAATAGACGTGACGAGTCCAGTATTCATGCACATTCATTACAGGGGGGCCTTTTGAGCCCTTCTTATTATTTTACAGGGAATTCTAATAAACTCAGAGAGGTGGTTTCCAAATCTCTCACAGAGTTGGGGAAACAAAAAGGGATATGTAGTAGACAACACGGTTATCTCCCCAGTGTCCATTCTGTCTGGTCCCCAGTGGGAGAAAGCCATTCTGCCTGCGTTGGACTGAGTCCCACCTCCAGGAATATTCTCTGATAAGCATGGTAATATCAAAATATTCCCATCTCCCTTTCACCCTAATTGCTGTATCATATCCAAACCAATAAGCACTTCAAATTCCTTGGGGATTGGTTTAAGAGTTTGTCTAGTTGACGCAAAACTCAGAATTTCTAACAATTCTCAGCCAAGATGTTCTTCTATTCTGATGGCAAACTGCAACGTGAATGACAAAATGCAAAACCTAAAAACACTGCGACTATTTTGCACCATGATACAGATCAGCCCAAGGATAAACCTTACACACGGAGCCAGGTCAAAGAAGCCAGATCTCTGATCGAGCCACACAGAGGCCAACTCAATCTCTGAGGTTTTCAGGTACATGAGCCATTAAACCCTCTATTATTCAACTAAATTAGTATGTACTGGATTTTGAGTTAGTCATAACAATCTTTGTTTGCCTTGTAGTTTACAGCTATTGTCTCAGTAGAACTATTGGCAGAGTTCCTTTTCACTTCCCAAAGTATCCCGGTTTGAATGACCAATTATATGGGCACCCAAATCATAATTGAAGTGGGATGAGGGGAGAGTATTAGACAGTTAGGGGAGGTCAAAACACTCACAGTGATACCTTTTAACAGTAAAAAAAAATAAGAATGCACGTAAATGTCTTTTAAAAGGAAACATAAAAATCCAGCAGCAGTCTGGGGCCATTCGATGTAAAGGCGAATAATCCCATATATATTGAAAGCTCTAGAGGCTATCACACTAAAACATCATTTTCCCCAAAAGTTCTAAATATATTCTCCAGGAACTATAACAAATGTAACATACAGGAGGTTCTCTGGTCCACCATAATTGAGAAAATCTCCATTCCACAACTCCCCTAGGAGACTTAAAATACACAAGAAAGTGCTAAGGGCTCTGAGTCATCCTGAAAAAAATAAAATTACTTATTTTGTTTACCCCAGTATTTACTCAAGCTATCTGATCACAGAGAATTGTTTTTCTAAGATACCTATTAATATGCAGTAGATAACTATTCTGCTGACGCCAATTTGAGAAAAGCCATAGTCAGTAAATTAATGAATCTGAGTCATCCAAAAATAAATCATCAAATTACATGTACTGTTTTTTATTTTAAAAGATGAAAAGTATTGGGGCGCCTGGGTGGCTCAGTTGGTTAAGCGTCCAACTTCAGCTCAGGTCATGATCTCACGGTTCGTGGGTACGAGCCCTGCGTCAGGCTCAGAGCCTGGTGTCTGCTCCAGATTCTGTGTCTCCTCTCTCTCTGTCTCTCCCCCACTTGTGCTCTCTCTCTCAAAGATAAATAAACATTTTAAAAAATTAAAAGATGGAAAGTATTTAATATATTCTAGAAAGATTTCCTTCCAAAATGATTAAAATTTTAAGAATAAACAAATGGGAAAAACCTCACCTCTCCTAGTGACTAATTAAATAAGAATGGTAAATAACAGAATCTCTAGCACATTACTAAAACAGCACCTTTTAAGGTGCTATGGCTTTTTGAAGGGTACAGGTCCTGTTACCCAGGAGAGAAAAAGTCTATGAAAACACACACAAACACACACACACACACACACACACACACACACACACACACGTCAGTAATTATGTCTGACTAGAGAGTTCTACACTGATCAAGAAATGTGTAAACTGATTGAAATTCTCCAACACTTTAAGTTGTATATTATCCCAGAGGTCATATCAACCAGAATGACTCTACAAGGGACTTGAGAAATTGCAACCTTCGCTAGATAAATTCTTAGCCAGCTTAGGGGGCTCTTTCGTGCTGAAATATAAACATGTGCTCAAGAGGAATGTGACAGAGTATATTTCACTGTCCCCAAGAGGGGTTCTCTTGACTCTGAGTAGAATAAAACAAAAAGCTTTGGAGTTGCCCTAAAATAAATCCTACTTACAGCAGACAGACCAGCATCTTCTCTACCACTTGAGCCTGGTGAATTCTTATAATTCAGGAAGTCCTCGGAGCTTTCAAGAACCACTCCAAAAAGACTTCTGACAGATATTCCATGTTGGGCATATGAAATTGAGAGAGTGAAAACGGAGAGAGAATGCACGGCTTGACTAGAGCATCAAATACCCAAAGCCGTGCAAGGAGGCAAACAAATAATCCTCCATGAATGCTGAGTGTAAACAATCCAGCCCAAGGGCTTCAACCAAGCTGTGATGGTCAGAGAGCAATTTCCCTTCAATTTCCACAGGAGAAGGGATCAAGATACATCCTTGAGGAGAACTGTTAGCAGCTGACAATGCAACATTTAGCATAAAATCAGAAAATTTGATGCTGGGCCTCAGGTGCAATATCATTCCCACCTGAGAGGCAACAACAAAGTTCCATTAGATGAGGACATGAAGTAGAAATGACCCTGATAGTTCATTATAATGAGTTCTGGCCACCAGGAATCCCAGCTGTGGCTCACCACTGTGTGCCCACCACCAAGCACCACTGCTAATGTCTTCTGCTTCTGTGGGTGTCTCAAGAGGCTGAAGTAAGGAATTAAGGGCACAACAGCTTATTACTTAAACCTGGAACCATGCAACTCTGGGTTACCGGAAGGGCTAAGGTCCTCCACCCAACTTGTATCACAGTAGTTTTAATTGTCAATGCATTTATTTAAGAGGCACATGAGACTATCCCTGAAAAGAGAGAGGAAATAACACTCTGCTTCAGTTTGTGATTGTGTAAATGTAAGATATTAGGTTAAAATAGTTCCTTTCTCTAAAAAGATAGAAGAAATTCCAAACACTTCAGATATTGAAGCATGTAAGACACTCAAAAATTCCAAATATCTGATAACTCCAAATTCACAGATATACACATAAGGATGGATAGGAGGATGGACAAATGGATGGATGGATGGATGGATGGATGGATGGATGAATGGATGGATGGATGGAGATGAGAGAGAGAGAGAGAGAGAGAGAGAGAGAGAGAGAGAAGAAGAAGAAGAAGAAGAAGAAGAAGAAGAAGAAGAAGAAAAAGAAAGAAAGAAAGAAAGAAAAAGAAAGAAAGAAAGAAAGAAAGAAAGAAAGAAAGAAAGAATACAGATAGATATAGAATGATAGAGAGCTAGCTAGAGAGAATGATCAATGATAGATAGATAGATAGATAGATAGATAGATAGATAATCAAACATAAGGCAGCAAGCCATAAAACAAAGGAGTATTCTGAAACAATCACTAATATTATGATCCTTTATCTTATTTCAGAAGGACTTTCACATACATTTAACTTGAGCCTCTCACTATCCCCTTGGACAGAGTAGGTATGATTTCATTTTTAAAGATATGGAAACAGACTCAAAGAAGCTGACTGACTTGCTCACATGCTCAACAGTAGATGGAAATGGCTGGGCTGGAAATTGTATCCGGTTACTGCTAACCTACTGTCCCCTTAACCTTATTTTAACCGGAGTTAAGAATTTGGGAGGGGAAAGGAATTAATACTTGAACTTCCACTGGAAAGAACTTAACAACTGATGAAGAGGTTATCGGGACCACTCGATCAGAAACAAATAAACACAGTGGAATAAGAATACTTTCACATATAGTATTTCAAAGTGCTTTTGCATACATCATTTCCTTTGCATTTTACAATATTCCCATAAAGTATATAGCACAGGTATACTTTCCCCCATTCTTGAGGTGAAGAAACTTAGATATTTAGATATTAAATCACTTGCCCAGGGACATACGAAAGGTTAGTGAAGAGTATGGAATTACTATAAATTAGATCTGATGGTGGCTAGTCAATTCTGTAAGACATTTTTAGTGACTAAATAACATCAATGTTGGTATTTTTCTGTCTTCCATTCTCTTCTTTAGTTCACAACTGAGTACTTACTATATGCACACGCTATGCCAAATGCTTTGGGAAAGCCAAATAAATAAGACAGTGAATCTACTTTCTAGGAATTTACAATTTAAGAGAGCACTAAGACTTATTTGCACACTCAAAATACCAGAAAGAGTGAAATGTATCCCATCAGAGATACAAACAAATTCATCAGAAGGGAAAGATCATTCATGAATGGAAAATTCAAGAAGAGGCTCGTGAACAGTTATTATAAGCCCCAGTCTGCCAGGAACAATCCCAGTTTATGCCTGTTGTCCTTTTAGAGGCCTCTTCCTCTGAAAGGTGCCCCAATTTGCTTGACAGATTATATGATCAGCCTTTTCAAGAAGGTAGTGAAACTCAGACTGGACCTTAAAGGATGGGGCATATTTTAATGGGAAGAGAATATTAATAGAAAGAAGGGAACAAGAAAGCCAAAGACAGAGGCAGGAAAAGAAAAACATGGCAAATTGAGTATAGTGTATAATCTGCTGAGTTGGCTGCCATTGATTCTTTCCCTCCCTATATGTGCATACTGCTCTACCCATCAACAGATGGCCTGTCTTTCCCTTCAATCTTGGCTCCCCTCCTAACTTGCCGCGACTAGAATGCACTGGAAGAACAAGGTGCCAGATCCAGGCCTAGCCTTTAGGAGGCTGGGCACCTTCCTGTTTTTTGCTCTTGAAAAGAACAACCAAGAAAGCCAAAGACAGAGGCAAGGGGAAAGGGCATTCTTGAACCAACCCGTAGCAGTTCCAGCGACTCCACAGAGGTGCCAGTTTACGAATGCAAAAGCCATCGTGGTTATTTCAGTGCCAGCAGACCCCATGTGGAACAGAGAATTGCTCCTACTTCCTGGGTTACAGAGATAGTAAATTGCTTATGTGTTAGGCTGATAAACTCTACGATGGTTTGCTATGTTGCAGCAGATACCTGGAACAGAGTGACTAAAACATAGGGATTCAAACTTGCCTAAGGTGTGGCTGTTGAGGTAGGTGATGCCTGTTGTCCTGTCCAGCCTCAATCTTAGGAAAGCCCTGTGTCCGTGGGTCTCAGAGGTGGGCTTTCTCAGTGATTCTGACCCTCCTCCAGTGGTAAAAGACCTCTTATAAGTCTTTGGCCCAAGACAGTTTCTTCTCCAGCTCCAGGCCTACACCCCCAAAAGAGACTTCTCAGATCTCCTGGCTGGTCTTCAGTCTTTCTTATGCGCACCCAGGAAGGCCCGTGGAGGAGAGCCTTCAAATGGGTGCCAACTCCCCTAGTGTCTAAGACTTCCAGGGATTCTATCTTATCACACTTTAGCGTCTTGAAATTTAACAAGTGTAGCTGAATTCAGTTTGCTTGCTTCTATACAGCAGACCCTCCTTCTTGCCTCCTGAGTTGTACAATAGATAAGCCAATGTCTGCATTCAGTCTCTCCTGGGAGATTTTATACTAGCTGTTGCCCTGCAACCTCAGCTCTCTGATGGGCTTAAGAAAAGTTATGATTTGGGATATTACTTCCTGGGTCAGGTTTCTACATACCAGGTAGAAGTGAGAAGTGCTTAGTTGCTTTTTATATTGTGATGCAGTGACTTCTGGAAAGTCCACAGAGGAGTCTCAGGGCAGCACCCAGGAAAAGGGGAAGATGAATACACAGGCCTCTGAACCCTCCATTTCCCGTCTCAGCCAGTCAGCTCCATTTATTTTAAATTCCAGTATAGTTAACATACAAGGTTGTATCAGTTTCGGGTGTACAATTTAGTGATTCAACAATTCTATACATTACTCAGTACTCATCAGATACCTGTACTCTTTTTTAAAAGGTTTTTAAGTGTTTATTTATTTTTGAGAGAGAGAGAGAGAGCACGAGCAGGGGAAGGGTAAAGAGAGAGGGAGACACAGAATCTGAGGCAGGGTCCGGGCTCCACACTGTCAGCACAGAGCTTCACACGGCGCTTGAACCCACAAACCATGAGATCATGACCTGAGCTGAAGTCGGATGCTTAACCGACTGAGCCACCCAGGCAGCCCAGATAATTGTATTCTTAATCCCCTTCACCTATTTCACCCATCCTCCCACCTACCTCCCCTCAGGTAACCATCAGTTTGTTCTCTACAGTTAAGAGTCTGTTTGAGGAGTTGTCTCTTTGTTTTCTTTCTTCGTTTGTTTTTGTTTCTTAAATTCCACATATGACTGAAATCATATGATATCTGCCTTTCTCTAAGTTATTTCACTTAGCACTATGCCCTCTGGATCCATCCAAGTTGCTGCAAATGGCAAGATTTCATTCTGTTTTATGGCTAGTCAGCTCCATTTTTAAAAACCAAGTTTATATACTGACCTTGAGCAGAAAGATGTGTAACTAAAAACACTTGGAAAACCACTGACCCCCAGCCAATTTCACATGCACCAAGCAGGCAGTCTCTTCCCCAAACCTTTCTCTCCACTTGTTCCCGAAAGCCTGAAATCCTCAGGAGAGCAAAACTTGCACATCATACTCAGGGATAAAGTTTAAAATGCAAATACTTATAAGAGAAGGCTGACTTAAATTTATATTAAATGGAACTGATAATAGAATTTTTTTCCCCCACAAGAGGTATTAATGATAACAAAGCTTGTGAGCCTGAAAAGAAGTAAAAAGGGACCCTGAATGGGGGACAGAGAAATAATTTCAAAAATGATGGTTCAGGCAAAAAAGACAAACTTTCTACTTTACAATTTTGCCCACAGCTAGCATATATACATATGTCTGTCTGTCTGTCTCTTTTTCTCTCTCCCAGAGAAGCAGGTAGGCCAAGAACCTGTTTAGTCATTGCACAATGCAAGCAACTATTGTTGACACCTCAGGAGACCCTGCCTGATGACTAGATGTGAATACAGACACTTCCTTCTCAACCACCTTGCCTGGAGGCCAGTGACAGGCACACAGCAGCTCAGCACCGCTTCTGACCCTAAAGAATGAAATACAAAGAAAAGAAGGGAAATGTGTTCAAGACATACGTATAGCATGAAAAGTGGTCACCGTAAAGCCACTGAAAATAAGAGCAAGATAAAAGGTAGATGCTTTTCCAGAAAGTACCTTCAGTTTCCAAGCTTTACACGAATCAAAAAAGGAAAATCTTCACAACTGGAGAAGCAATGTCTGTAAAAAATGCTAATATCACTGAATGTTACTGTTTCGTTTCCAATGAGAATGACTAAGCCAGCAATAGCATGAGCAATTTTCAAACCAGGTCTTAGATAAATATATTAAAAAGGAAAATAAATGTAGAATTAAATTCTCTTATGATCCTCAGCTCCACTTACTAAAATAGACAGGTGGTTTATGATAAAATATATACCCATGAAAGATTAATGTAAAGATCTGAAACATGAGAAAGTGTCATGATTTTCTGCAGAAGAAACCTGGTTTCTCAATCAATACCTGAAAAGGGAAGTATTAGAGGAAACAAATGTCAACCACCCTACTCTTGATCTTAGTGAAAATCGTCCTTTCACGTTGCTTACTTGAATGTGTACTTAAATCTCACCTTTGCAAGCACTCTACTGGGGAAGAGCCCCCTCTACGGTCAGCTCTTCTTTTGTGACCTCTTTTTTGGCACTTTATGGGTAAAATGAACATGAGGAAGTTAGAGGACTGATCACACTATACTTTCTACAATGTTATATGGAGAAAGTTGTGATTTAAGAAGTAATTCATCTTGCTTTATTTCACAGTACCTCTCATGAAACTTTAGTCCTTCAATGTTGGCTATTTTGAGCCTGTGCCTAACATTTAACATCTAAAAACATTTAAATATCACTAATGCTAAAGGAATTGTCAACAACTTAAACTGTCAGAAAGTATTACCCTAAGAGCAGAAACTTTTTAAAAAGCACATTTAAACCAGTAAGAGTAAACCCACCTTAGTGGGTTAAACTTAATATTTTTTTTAAATCAACTTTACTGAAGTTTAACTGACATATAATAAACTGCATATATTTAAAATGCACAATCTGATATGTTTTAACTTATGTGTAAATCCAAGAAATCTTCCCCAAAGTCATAATAACATCATCGCCCCAAAAGTTTCCTCCTAACTTCGTTAGTTGCTTCCTGCCACTATACCCTGTCGTCCATCCCTCCCTTTCCCCGTCCCTAGGCAGATAATGGTCTGCTTGCACTTTTTGCATTTTTACAAATGACATCATATAGGATGTACCATTCGGAGGGAAAGAAGCAGGGGTGTCTGGCTCCTTTTATTCAACATAATTATTTTGAGATGCACGTATCAATAGGGTATTCCTTTTTATCGCTGAGTAGTGTCTGTTGTATGGATCTACCACAATTTATCCATTCATGTGCTGACAGACATTCAGGTAGTTTGTAGTCTTGACTATTCTAAATAAAGTTCATGTGAACATTCATGTTACAAGTCTTTGAATCAGCCATACTTCAGAGATACTGTGGGCTCAGTTCCAGAACACCACAATAAAGCAAATATCAAAATAAAGCGAGTCTAATGAGTTTTCTGGTTTCCCAGTGCATACAAAAGCTATGTCTACACTACACTGTAGTCTATTAAGTACGCAATGGCATTAGATCTAAAAAAAAAATGTATATACGTTAATTAAAAAATACTTTATTGCTAAAACATACTAGCCATCATCTGAGCTTTCACCAAGTCTAATCTTTCTGCTGATGGAGGGTCTGCTTCCATCATGATGGCTGTTGACTGATCAGGGTACTGGCTGCCAAAAGTTGGGGTGGCTGTGGCAATCTCTTCAAATAAGACAATAATGATTGATTGACTCTTCCTTTCAATCTGATAAGAAATCAACTAAGGAATTTTTTTTAATTGGAATCATCCTCTCAAACCCTACCACTGTTTTATCAACTAAGTTTATATAATGTTCTAAATCCTTTGCTGTGATTTCACAGTATCCTCAACAGGAGTAGATTTCATCTCAAGAACCACCTTCTTTGCTCATCCATCCATAAGAAGCAACTTCTCATCCATTCAAGTTTTATCATAAGATTGCAGCAATTCAGTCCCATCTTTAGGTTCTACTTCTCATTCTAGTTCTCTTGCTGTTTCCACCACATCTGCAGTTTCTTCCCCTACTGAAGTCTTGAACCTCTCAAAGTCATCCGTGAGGGCTCCACTCAACTTCTTTCAAAGCCCTGTTAATACGGATATTTTGACCTCTTCCTATGAATCATGAATGTCAATAGCATCTACAGTGGTGAATCTTTTCCGAAGGTTTTCAATTTACTTTGCCCAGACCCATCAGAGGAATTGCTACTCATGGCAGCTATAGCCTTATGAAACCATAAAACTTGAAAGTTGATTGATTCCTTGATCCATGAGCTACAGAATGGATTTTATGTTAGCAAGCATTAAAACAACATGAATCTCATTGTCCATCTCCATCAGAGCTCTTGGGTGACCAGAAGCATTGTCACTGAGGAGAGATCTTTCAAAAAGAATCCTTTTTTCTCAGCAATATGTCTCACCAGTGGGCTTAAAATATTCAGTAAAACGTGTTGTAACAGATGTGCTGTCATCCAGATTTTGCTATTTATAGAGCACAGGCAGAACAGATGTAGCATAATTCTTAAGGGTCCTGGGATGTCCAGGGCAAATGAGTACTGGCTTCAAGTGGAAGTCGCCAGCTGCATCAGCCTCTAACAAGAGACTCAGCCTGTCCTTTGAAGCTCTGAAGCCAGGCATTGACTTCTCCTCTCTAGCTATGAAGGTCCTAGATGGAATCTTGTAATACAAGCCTGTTTCACCTACATTGAAATCTGTTGTTTAGTGTAGCCACCTTCACTAATTATCTTAGCTACAGCTTCTGGATAACTTGCTGCAGCTTCTACATCAGCACTTACTGTTGCTTCACCTTGCATTTTTACATTATGGCAATTGCTTCTTTCCTTAAACCTCATGAACCAAACTCTGTTAGCTCCAAACTTTTCTCCTGCAGCTTCCTTACGTTTTTCAGCCTTCACAGAATTGAAGAGTCAGGGCCTTGGTCTGGATTAGTTTTTGGCTTAAGGGGTCTTTGGCTTATCTTCTATCTAGACCACTAAAACTTTCTCCAAATCACCAATAAGGCTGTCTTGCTTTCTTATCACTCCTGTGTTCACTGGAGTGGCACTTTTAATTTCCTTCAGGAACTTTTCCTTTGCATTCACAACCTACTTAACTCTTCAGCAGAAGAGGCCCAGCTTTCAGCCTATCTCAGTTTTCAATGCCTTTTTTACTAAGCTTAATTATTTCTAGCTTTTGATTGAAAGTGAGAGACGTGCAACCCTTCCCTTCACTTGAACGCTTAGAAGCTATCGTAGGGTTATCACTTGACCTAATTTCAATAATGTTACGTCTCAGGGAACAGGGATGCCCAAGGAGAGGGAGAGAGATTGAGGAATGGCCAGTCAATGGAGCAGTCAGAACACAAGCAACATATATCAGCTAAGTTTGCCATCTTATACAGGCATGGTATGTGACTCCCAAAACAATTACAATAGTAACCTCAAAGTTCACTGATCACAGATCACAACCACAAATGTAATGATAATGAAAAAGTTTGAAATATTGAGAAAATTACCTAAATGTAACAACAGAGAAATGAACTAAGCAAATGCTGTTTGATAAACGGCGCCCATAGGCTTTCTCAACACAGGGTTACTGCAAACCTTCACTTTGTAAAAATTGCAGTGTCTGAAAACACAAAAAGTGAAGCACAATAAACAAGGTATGCCTGTACACATGGTTTTCTTTCTCTTGTGCAAACACCTTGGAACATTGTATTTAGTAGGTGAGATTTTAGCTTTTTAAGAAACTGCCAAACTTTTCCACAGTGAAAACAGTGATTATACCATTTTACACTCCATCGGCAGTATATGAGGGTTCCAGCCCCTTTACTTTCTGGCCCACACTTGGTATGGTCAGTCTTCTTAATTTTAACAATTCTAATAAGTGTATATGAATAAATCATTATGGGTTTAATTTGCATTTCTCTAGCGATTATATTGAGCATTTTATGTGCTTAATTGCAATCCATATACCTTCTTTGTGTGTCTGTTCAAATTTTTTGCCCATTTTTAAAAACCGGGTTGTTTGTTTTCTTATTAATGAGTTTTGAAAGTTCTGTATATGCTGGATACAAGATAGATATACACCTCACAAATACTTCCCCCAGTATGTAGCCTGTCTTTTCATGTCCTAACAATGTCTTTCAAAGATCAGGCATTTTTTTATAAAGTTTAATGTATCAGTTTGCTTGTTTGGAGATTGTGCTTTTGGTGATGTATCTAAAACATTTTTATTTAACCCGAAGTCATAAATGCTTTCCCCTATGTTTTCTTACAGAAGTATTACAGTTTTAGGTTTTACACTTAGGACTATGACACACTTTGAATTAATTTTTTTATTATGATATAAGGTGCGGACTGAAGCACATTATTTTACATATGGGTAACCATTTTTCAGGCACTATTTGTTGAAGACTCTTTTCTGCACATGACTGTCCTTGCATCTTCATCAAAAAGAAGCTATCCATGTACGTGTAGATCTATTTCTGGATTCTCCATTCTCTTCTATGGATTTATTCATCTAACTTGATACCAATATCACACTGCCTTGATTACTGTAGCATTTTAATTAATGCTAAACTCAGTTAGCTAATCATATAACTTTACTCTTTTTTATTTTTTGGTTGTTTTGGGCTATACTAAGTCCTATGTATTTCCAAAGGAATTTTAGAATCAGTCTGTCAATTTCTATTTTTAAAACTATCTGCTAGGATTTTGATTGCAATTGCATTGAATCTATTGCTTGGTCTAGAGAGAAGTAATTTAAAGTGGTAGAATCCTGAACTTCCACTCTCATCCTTTCCTCCCTCCCTGTCAGCCTCCCACCCATGCAAAACTAGGTCCAGAGGGTGAGGGATGGAGAGTCAACCAGATAGGTGAGGTGGCTCCTACTAGTATGACTCCTTAGGGACCCAGAGCCAATTCCCTCTTCTGCCTTTTTCTCTCCTTTTTCTTTGCTTTCCTTTCTTTGATTTTTTTTCTCTTTTTCTCTTCCTTCCCTCCTCCCTCCCTCCCTTCATTCCTTCCATAGATTGGCTCCCCTGCTTCCCTTCCCACTGTTAACACCAGTACCTTCCAGCCAGGGCTGGAAACCAGGTTCACAACAGTTTCCCAACTCTCAGGCCCCTGAAGCAAGCAAAAGGCCCTTTTGAGAATGTCCACATTTGGGGATCTTTGGGTCCTTTCTAAATTAAATCATCAAAAATAGGATTTTCCTCCCTTCACTCATCACTGTCCCATTCTTCACTTTCCACGATTCTAGAAAAAGATGAAATACAAAGAATTATAGCCGTGATGGACCAAAGAACTGAAGAGTCATGTGTATTTCTGAGGAGAAAACCATCTCAAAGGAGTTCTGGCTGAGGCAACATTGGTCTGAACACAAGAAAGAACAGAAGGAAGAGGGACAGACCTACAGCCATAGAAACTAAGGAGGGGAAAGCATCAAAAGGAACAGGGGAAGACAGGGAAGAGTGTTTTAAACCAGAGCAATGAAGGAGAAGTGAAGGAGAAAGGGACAAAATCCTGGCAGAGGCAGTATATCTGAAATAGGACATACTGGGGCACTGTTCCTAGAGGCCTTTACCAACACAGGATTTATTTGTAGGTCAGGGGCTGCCTCTGTAATAAAACAGCTATTAGAAAGAAAATCTCTCACCACCCTTATTTAATTTGTGTCCTAAGTGCAAAGTCTAAATTCTAAATGGTAGAGAGGAAAAGTATTATGACCCTGATCACTTCACATATAGAATTTTTAAGATCTCTGTAACTCTTAGAGACTTACAGAAGATCAGAAATACAAATGGCTACTCTTCCACATTTAATATGACTTCACTCCGAGACGATCAAAGAAATAAAATGACTGATGCATACACATATAGTTTAATCAACAGATCTTTATAATAATGTCTGTCATAATTATTTTCAGTCAGTGGTTCTCTTACCAACACTATTCATAAACTCATTTCAGGTTAAAGAAATTATGACACTTTCCTCACTGCCATTTTTTTCTTTAATTTAGTCCAGGGTATTCCTCCAAAAGATGTAGTTGAGAACCCATGGCAATTTCTGAAAGAGACCATTTCTACTTGACTACTAGAAAGCCTAAAATCCCCCAAAGAAGAATAAGCAAAAAGAACAACCATATGGCCAGGGTAAAAAGGTCTGCAATTCAAAAAACAAGACTACTAAGAGAAACTGGGAAAGTAAGGAATTCCAAGTCCCATTATCTATTTCAGTTATAATTATTTTATTCTTTTAGACAGGTTTACACTTTAGCCTTCTATTTCCATACAAATATGGGATAGAATAAATAAATAAGACAATCCTAGCACTCTCAAATGTTCATTACCTTCAGGATCCCTTCGCAGATTGGAATTTCAAAGGCTGGACCCTCACAGATTTATTTCTCCCCCGGGTTTCACCTTGCAATTTCTACACCTGCCGCCAGGTGGTATCTTGGGTCATGACAGCAAGGGTCAGTCTGCTAGGTTCGTACCCCAGGTGTGGATGAATGAAGGAACACATAATCCAGACAATTATGCACATTCTATTTTTAAAAATAAATAAATTATTAAAATTGCAAGCATAAATTAATAACTAGCTTCTAATTATCACGTACAGCAGTGCTTTCTCAGCACTCTAATCTGAATTCTCAAAATACTCTTTTAACTGGCCAGTGCTGTTTTTTCTTTTTTGTTCAGGTGGGAGAATGTGAGTGCACAGTCACAGTGCTTCCTGGGCAACATGAATCTCTCCGCCTTCTCCCAATTAGGAGGTTTACTTCCTACCTGGGCTGCTTCACCCTTTCCCAACTCCCTCGACACCGCCTCAAACGCAATTTAATTTTCCTGGAATTACTTAAGATTATTTATTGAAAACCTCAGATGCCTTCTGTCAACTCTGCTCTCTATTAAAAGAACAATGTCTTTTTTAAAGTTCCTGCTAAAAAATACTGAAAAGTATAAAGGAGAACCAAAAAACCCAACCCTGAAAAAGAGACGAGAGGGGGGAAAAACACAAGAGACTCTTAACTATAGAGAACAAACTGAGGGTTGTTGGGAGGGAGGTGGGTGGGGAATGGGCTAGATGGGCGATGGATACTAAGGAGGGCACTTGTCGAGATGAGCACTGGGTGTTGTACATAAGTGATGAATCACTGAATTCTACTCCTGAAACCAATATTGCACTGTATGTGAACTAATTAAAAGAAAAAAAAAATCCCTAATCTCACCACCCAAAGATAATACCACTAGAAGCTACTGCACATGTCCCCACAGTTCTCCAGTTCTATATTTTCATCCCTTTTCCCTTATGTTTGAGTTTTTTTTCTCAAGTCTGTTTTCTACCTCACCACTTGTGATATTTCTCAGCGTCCCATTTTCTATCGATTCCTCTACAAAGGCTTCCCAAATGGGGTTAATAACTGTATATCACTCATAGGGTTGTCTTAAGGATTAAACAAGCTAAAACATGTAGGCCCTTAGAACAATGGCTGGCCCCTAGCAAGTGCTCAATAAATACTAGCTCTTGTCATTATTTCTATGGAGGCTGGCTTTTACATATTTCAACTCTGTGTAATCCTTCCTCTTCTTCCTTTACCTGATGGCCTGCTTAGCTATAGTTTCACACATGCAGCATCCTCTCAAGTGTTGTTGAAAGCAAAAAATACATATATATTTTTTCTAAGACTGTCTCATATCTCTACTGAGAAAACAATTTCTCTGAAGCCTTAGGAACACTGATTCCTTTCTTTTGAATAACAGTCTCTTAGTAGAATCCATGGGAGAGCCTTACTTTCTGATAAAATAATCTTCCAATAGGAGGTGAGTTGCTTTCTGGCAAAATTTGTTGTGGATTCCCATTCTTATCTTTCTTAGAGACACGTTTGTCTGGATTGAAGGAAAATGGTCTAGAGCAGATAGAAGAGGAAGAGGAAGACAGTGTTACAGCCCATGTAAAGGGACAATAAGGCGAATATCTCTCTGGACCTCCAACATGGATCCAATTCCTTGGAAACACCTCATTTTCTAGAACCTCTGCCTGATGTCACAGCCACAAGAGCAACCAGCAGGGCTTTCCTATGACTATTCCAGGTCCTTTGCTTGTGGCAACAGTCTACACAGGGAGCAAAGGACAGGGGTATCCTGGGTAGCTGTTCAAATCTGAATGTTACCATCCACCAATCCATCCATCCATCCGTTCACTCATTCTATAAATATTAAAAATTTTTTGAAGTTTATTTATTCACTTCAAGAGAGACAGAGCAAGCGGGGTAGGGGCACAGAGAGAGAGAGAGAGAGAGAAAGAGAGAGAGAATCCCAAGCAGGCTCCACACTGCCAGCATGGAGCCTGATGCAGGGCTTGAACCCACGAAATGCGAGATCATGACCTGAGCTGAAACAAAGAGTCAGATGCTCAACGGACTGAGCCACCCAGGCACCCTGCATTCTATAAATATTTACTGAGAAATATGTGTCAAGTGCTTGTTAAATGCCAGAGACACAACGGTGTACGAAACCAGATTCCACTCATGCCCTCATGGAGCTCATAGTCTAATAGGACAAATACTAAGTGAATTATTAGGAAAATGTACAATTAGAATCACAAAGTGCCATGAAAGCAAGATCTCTCATGACTCCGAAGGAAGTAACAATGGAGCCAAGGTCTGAAGGATGATTGGGAATTAACTAGGAAAGAGGAGCAAAAAGGATGTC
The DNA here is from genome assembly GCF_018350175.1 of Felis catus. NCBI lineage: Eukaryota > Metazoa > Chordata > Mammalia > Carnivora > Felidae > Felis > Felis catus. Next base: position 92,097,256 of record NC_058374.1, read on the forward strand.
TAAGCGGTGGAACTAGTTGAGGACCAGTGCAAGGCCCCAGGACCAGTGAATCCCAAGAGGTCAGTGTGACAATCGCACCAAAGCACGGTAGACATGGGACTGGGAGGCAGGAGAAGTCCGTATTCTGGATGTCTGCCTTGATCCTAAAAATAGTCCAAACCCATGGAAGCAATTAAGCAAAGGATCGTATGACAGACCTGCCTCTTAATCATAGAAGTCGAGTGAGAAGAAGAAACTGGAAGAGGGCAAGACGGATGTGGGGGATAAGCAGAGGCCATTTCAATCACAAGAGGCTGTGGCCACATGTTCACCAGACACCCTCAGCTCATCCTTACCTCTGAACACTGCCATCACTCAGGTCACCCAGTGAGGGAAAGGGGCTCTGGGATCCCCTTCAATACAGATCTACCGAGGAACCACCAACAAAAAATTCGCCTTACTTTCCGCCACAGGAACTGTATCCTTTACGTGTTTCTCTTGCTAATGCTGAGATCCCCCTATTTCTTTATCTTTCCACCATTCCACCAGGAATTTGGGGAGAACTGGGGCCTCTGTCTACACCAACCACCGAACACAGAGGTTCCAACTATTACCTTCCAAAAACTCAACGTGCCAGTTAAAGAACTGTGTTTGAACAGAACCACTTTGAAACAGATGTATTTTTAGTGGTCTGTTAACAAGCATGGTTTGGATCCAATGGATAGTTGTAATTACATCAGCAATTTTCAGCTCTCATAGAAGTAGAAATTGTTGTGAAAAGGTTGCTGAAAAAGGAAACATCACCCATGTCCCTATTATCTGCTATCACACGGAGTATAGCTAGCAGGTATGATAGACATTTATGACTAACATTTAAGAACTCTCTTTTTTTGCCTTGCTGATACATGTATTGTTACACGAACTCTTTTGATTCAATAGATTCGACCTCTTCAACACCTTTTACTAAGAAGATTAAATGCCATGACTCTCTCTTCCTTTTTCTCCCTATCATGTTTTTAATGTCAATAATTTAAGAAGTCATATACCCCAAATGCAGAGAGCAAGGAGTACTCTGAGTAATCCCTACGGTAAGTGTTCACTACAGTCCTAGGAAATGTATTTTTTTACATCTCACAGTACCCGTACTTTATAAATCAGTTTTTCAAATTAATTAGTCAATACCATTTGTGGAGAACATTGGTCATAGAAATTCTCAAATTTTCGTAATTATTTTTTTGTAGCTCCTAAGATAGCACTGTAGACTTAATCACTGGGGAGCTGGTAATGAGATTCACTGGTATTCTCATTTTATAAACATGGAAGCTTGGGCTTCAATATTAAATAGGTTTACATAAAATTTAATCAAGGCCTAATAATGAACCTTTAGCAAATCCAGAAGGAAAGCGGATAGATTTTGATTATCAAACTGAAATTCTGGCAACCACATAACATTGCTTTGACTTTTCCATCTATTTTTTGAATAAAAGTTCCTCAAAAGCAGTAACCGATGTGCACCCGTCCTGCTGACTGAAACCTTGACTATTTATACTGCTGGCAATTTCTAGCATTCGTGTTGCTATTTTTGTGTTTTTCTGTACTTTCATATTTTAAAACATTCAAGTTCTTCAAGTGTGAATTGCTTACATGTTTTCACCCACTTATTTCCAATTAAAATAGTATGGGAAAAAATCAAAATCTTACCTGAAGTTTTACTATAAGCTTTTCTTAAGACATTAAAAGATTATTGTTCCAGGGAATACAGGCTTCATCAGCTGGGGCACACGCAGGGATGCAAACCTCAAGGTAGGATATAAAAGCGTCCCCACCCAACCCAGACTGAGAAACACCCATCTCTTTGCACTACCTTAACTCTAGCAATGAGGATCATTCAGAAAAGAACAAAATTAGCCATCTAACATGTGTCCTCTAATAGTCAAATGGCAAAAAGTTCCCAGTTTGGAACTACACTATTATTTTCTCTCTGATTCATAAAAATCTATTCAGCTATTTCCCCTAACCTCTCAGTAATAAATATTACAATGGAGCAGTCTGGCCTCTACTTTCACCAAACCCGAAAACAGCAGATAAAATTAAAAATTCAAATTACTTCCAACTATGAAAAGGCAACCAATGCTGGGCTAAGTTTATTTATTTTTAACCTCTCCCACCCCTGCCCCCCGCACCCCCACTGGCTGATCATTTCTAATTTGTTTGTTTATCAGAAACATTGTTCTTAGCCAAAAGCTTCATAAGGGCAAGTAGAATTCGACATGACATTATTTAGGATGTCAATATCTAAGCCTTCAGAGCTTTGATAGAGAAGAAGTATGGACAACTACAAAGTCCTGGGATTTAAGAGCCTAATTACTAAAAATTTCCTTCCATTATTTTTTCCAAGCAATGACACTGTTAGCTCTGTCCTACAGGTGGAGATGATAGAGATTATATCTTCATTCCCTTTATATATACCCAATTCCTCTCCCCATGGTAGGTAAAATAATAAATATATGCTCACTGAATATCTGCTGAGGGAATGAATGACCTAAGAGAAAACATGTCACAAAATTAGCATGTGCCTTTCTCCCACCAGAGGCTCTGGGACAGGCTGGCCCACAAAAGCAATGTGCCCACTCACTTCTTCATCCTATCCCATCTGCTCCCCGGCCCCCGGCCCCATTACTAGAAGGCCACCGACAGGCTTCTGATGGTGAAACCCAAGTCCTAAATACTGTTTCAGCTCCACCCCCCATCCTGGGCCAAGCTATTCAACATGGTGGAACATCCCCATGTGAAGTTTCTCTTAACTTCTACGATGCTAAATTATACAAAATCCCTTTTTTGTGTCTTCTGCCTTATCTTTTATGTCCTTCACTGACTTCTCTTCATTTCATCACCAAACAACAGTCACACCTAAGAGTGTGTCACGTCCTTTTCGATGGACACTATCTACTCCCTTCCTTGAGTACTCAAATCCATTCTCAAAACCTCAGTGGTCACTTTACTTGAGGTGATTCTAAAATCTCTGTTCCTAGACGTTTTTACTCTCTCAGTCTTCAGAGCTGATTCCCAGGGGGTTCCTCAAACTCTCCAACATCTAGATAATGTAGTATTACCCCAAACTCAACAAGGCAATTTTGAACTCATCATCATCATTCCATTCTTGCTAAACCAATCCATTCGCCTGACCTGTATTCCAATCAATGTCCCCAGACACCGAAGCTTAAAACACCAGGATCATCTTTGATTCCTCCCTCTCCCCAACCTACACTCAGTCAATTGCCTACTCCAATACATTTGCCTCTATTTGCCTCTCTCAACTCTCTTGCTCTTTCACCTTGCCAGTCTGTTACATGTGACCTCAGTCTCATTTGCATGTATTTCTTTTGTTGGGGGTTTTCATTTTTTAGCCTCATTTTTCAACAACTTCCCACTGGGATTCTGAGCCAAGGTGACTATTGGATATTCCCCAAACACACTCCCATCTTTCACTTTCCCCTTGTCATGGGCCATGCTCTTCCCTCTGTTGTGTATGCCTTTCCACCATCTCCATGGGTTGTGATCCTGTTCATTGAGGGTACATTTCAAATAGAACCCTTTCCATGAACCTTTGCGTGATTTCCCCAACTGAACATGGGAAAACATATTTTCCTTTGAAGCCGTAATTTTTATTGTTATTGTTTTTCCCATCTCTCTTCCAACATCAGATGCCGCCTTGCGAGATAGTGTACTTCTCACGCCATCTCCTACTAACCTACAGGCTTTTTAAAGGCAGGAATCATAACTTTATTTATCTTTATTTTCTCTGTAGAAGCTTTGGATACAATCAGAATTCAGTATCTGTATATGCCTGGATACATGCATTGAATCTTCCCTCCCCCTGTTCCCAAAAGAACTAGTAGTCACTTAATAAATATTTGAAGTAATTACCAAAACCTGTTGCTTTTCTGCTTACCCTCTAGCCATTTCCAACTTCCTTACTCTTTTCTACCACAGCAGTCCTTCTTTAATGCTGCTAAGTACTTATTCATCATAATATTTTAAATTAAATTAACCTAAAAGTAGTTTTGGTTCCCAGTCTTTTCTTTTTTCAACTTCTCCTTTCTGAACCTCCTAGACTAGAGATTCTTAACCCCAGCAACTATTGACATTTTGGACCAGATAATCCTTTTTGGAGAGTGAGAAGATGGTCTGTCCTATATTTAGCTGTATCTCTGGCCACTATTCACTCGGTGCAGTAGCATGCCCAGCTGTGACAACCAATAGTGTCTCTAAATATTACTAAACATACCTTGGCGGGGGGGGGGGGGTACAGTAGGAGGATTTCCTGTGGTTGAGAATCACCAATCTCAAGCAGTACTATCATACAGAAATATCATCAAAGTTACAAATGCAAACTATGTATATAATTTCAGATATTCTAGAAGCAATATTTAAAAGTAAAAAGAAACAAACTAAATTTGTTTTCATAATACATTTTGCTTAACCCCATGTATTCAAAATATTATCACTGCAACACGTGGCCAATATAAAAAAGTCACTGTTAAAATATTTGACGTTCTTTTTCCTCCTGGTCTTCAAACTCCAGTATGTATTTTATATTTACAGCACATTAGTTCAGACTAGTCACACTTCATTTACTTCACAGCCATAGTGACTACTGTGTTAGCTCAGATCTAGACAGTTTTCTCTACACTGAGAACTCCTTTTTCAAGAATAAAGAAATCTTCTCTTTTCTTGTCTCCTAATTATTCATAGCTATAATCAAATACAGCATAGTTCAGGATCAGTTACAAACTCAGAAAATTTCAAAGGAGATAGATGATAGGGGACTTGGGATAGGAAAGGAGATGTGAAAAAAGAAAAGGAAAATCAAGAAATGGCTGTAAGAGAATTCTCTTCCACTAGCTCATTCAATCATTAGGTCATAGAGAGATGCCAGTTTCTTCATGCCCTCCACACCCCAAATTCCCAACCCAGAAATAGTATCTATAATATTATATAACATGTATCTATATGCCCTATACAAGGTGCTCTCACAGTGTTCACGAAAACATGTTCATTAAGTATTGATTTCTCTAGTTTCCCCCAGGTCATACATTATAGAGATGGGAGACAAACTTATTCCAAATCTTCTCATCCCAATCCTTCATTCCACAAATAAAGAAACTAGGATCTAGACAGGACTGGAAATTGGCTTGAGATCTCAGAGCTCATTAATGGGAGTCAAAGCCAGAATCCAAGTTTGGAGTCCTGTCTCCAAGCCCTTCCCCCACCCTTTCCTAGATGTGCAATTTTCAATGAGTGGCTTCACCTCTTGGACCACTGCTTTCTTTATATCTACAACAGAAACAATGATATCTACTCTGTGTGTTTTTGTGAGAATTACCTCAAATGAATGAACATATGTGAAAATACCAGGCACCTTGTTCCTGCAATCCTAAATGCTGTTGAATCTGAAAAGGGTAGCACATAATAGAATCAGAAGGTAAGAAGCAACGTGGAGATTTATTTTAATCCATTCTTACCCTTCAGGAGGATTATGCCTAACCTACCAAGGCTGATGAAATTTTAAATTGTTATTTAACAGCTTTAAAGAAAAGATTTTAAGACCTCTCTCAACAATACATTCCAATGAGGGACAATTCTTACAATCCAAAAGTTTTCCTGTAGGTCTACACTTTTCAGTCAGCATTTAAAGAACCAAAAAAGAGCTTAATTATTAGCTTCAATCCACCCGGGCCACCAGAACTTGCCAAAGGACACATGTCAACCCTGGAGGAAGAATTCCCTACTACCTAACGGGGTTAGGGTCATCACCTGCTTCCTGCACTGAAACTCATCATGGAAGAAGGATTTATTTTTATGTCCTAAATACTCCACCCTTTTTTATATATAAATTTTTTTAATGTTTATTTATCTTTGAGACAGAGAGAGACAGAGAGTGAGCAGGGGAGGGGCAGAGAGAGAGGGAGACACAGAATCCAAAGCAGGCTCCAAGCCGTGAGCTGCCAACACAGAGCCTGATGTGGGGCTCAAACCCAAGAACCATGAGATCATGACCTGAGCCGAAGTCGGGTGCTTAACCAACTGAGCCACCCAGGCACCCCCTAAATACTCCATCTTTACTTAGTTTGGCTAATAGGAAGGCTTCCTGTGCCAGTAAGATAAAAAACAATATCACCAGGTTTCTTCTCTCTCAACAGAAACAGACATAAAGCCAATCACTCATGGAAAATGAAGTTTGCCATGGTTCCTATGTGATAACAGCATGACTTCCGTGAATATCTGAAAAGCATTATTAAATTATTCCTCAGCCTACTTTTCTTGGAAACTTTAAATATTAACTTTCCAGGTCTGTAGAAAGGTGGGCACGTGAATAACACTCTCTAACATTCTGTCGTATTTTGGTCCAACTTGAATTTAGGCACAGTCCTTCCCTGGGTGAATAGAAAGAAAGCCATAGAGAACAGAGGGTTGCTGGAGGGGTTGTGGGAGGGGGGATGGTCTAAATGGGTGAGGGGCATTAAGGAATCTACTCCTGAAATCATTGTTGCACCATATGCTAACTTGGATGTAAATTAAACAATAAATAAATTTAAAAAAAGAAGAGAAATGTAGGCACAGTCCTTCCCCGGGTGAAATGAAAGAAAGCCACTTTTTCCCCTCCATGCAGTTCCATAAAGCTCTGGTTTCATGCAGGCTCTTTTATCTAAGGACATCCCTTTGAATTAGATACTTCCTGCCTAAGCATTCCCTCAGCAGGGTGTTCTGGAGGAGGGTTTGCAGTTTGGAATTCAGGCCCTCAAGTTAGGGAACAAAGTCTGAATCTGCCTGTCCTTCAGGACACAATGAAACAGCCAGCTGTTTGCTTAGACATTTGTCTGAGTAGTATTTTATCAGGCTATTATTAGTTTTAATGTTGTAATTAGATGTGCAAATGTACCCTGAGGTATGTTTGGATGGGAACATCATACAAATCTGAATTGACAATGATGAACACAGCTGCATTGCTGCCAGTGATTAGGCATTTAAATAAGTGCTCGTGGTGTGTTTGCTGGAAAACGTGATCCCATGGAGTGGGGAGGTTAGCAGTGACGCGAGGCTGCCAAGGGGACATCAAAATACCGTAAAAACAAGAGAGAGTGAATAAACTGAATTCCATCTGGAAACTGCATACTGACTTCCCTAACCACCTTGTCTAAAAGAGCTCACTTCTCTCACCCTGACAAATTATATACACGAGTAGGTTTTTGAAACTTGTGTGTGCTGTGCCTCCCTTGCCAATAGAACGTTAAGTTCTAGGACGGCAGGGACGGTGCTATATCCTCAATACTAGAACACCGCCCCCTTTCTCCACACGGTAGATTCTCAAAAAATATTTGCTGAAGTTTGTGTGTCCACTAGACTTCAATTTAAAAAACTAAATAAATTAATAAAGTTATTTGCTGAAGAAAAGAGATGGGTAGAAATTGTCATTTGACAATACACCATGACAAAGCCTGGTATAAATGACTTTTCTGCATGTAAAATTTTCATAAAAATCATTTAATATTTAAGTATTTATGAACGGTACCAAATTCCACTCCACCCCTGGAACCGGAGACTTGGGTTGGCTAAGTGACTTGCCCAAAGGCTTATAATTATTTAGCCTGGACTACGGTGAAAAACTTAGAAGCCAACTTTACACTTCTACTTTCTCGTTCTGTCGGAGTGACCATCATGATGAGTGTTCTCTCCTGCTTTCCTTATATTCTACTAAAGGAGTATAATCACAATAATAGAGAATAAAGATGTCAGCGCTTTTGTACCTTCGCAGCACTCGGCTGCAGCATCATAATTAAATCTCTTTCATAAACTGATGGCCTCTGAATCCACACCCTCCAATCCAAGGCCTCTAGTCCAAGGCTCCCAGTAACATTTCTACGTATCACTTCAAGCCCTGAAGCCTTCACTCCTCTCAACAAGATATCCAAGTTATCTCCCTGCCACCTCCTCCCATATTCTTCCAAACTCCACAGAAATATGAATCCAAAGATATTAATGCACAAAATAAACATTATATCTATTTCTGGAGGCATGAAAACCCTGCAGTCTTTGACAAGCGTGTAAGCCAGTATGCTTTGGGGGCTATGAGCACATAGTTAAATACTGTACCAATGTTCTATGAATAAGAATAAAATACTCTAATGCTGATGCTATACCAAATAATCTGCTTTTGGAGATTCGGAAGCCAATTCTTGCAGTGCCTGGAGGGCATTACTTTGAACATCGATTCTCTCCATACATCGCTGCAGAAAGAAAATATGATTATTTGAGCTCTTGGATGCTGAATAAATGGAACTTTATGGCATTTTGACAAAGAGGAATTATGATGTTCTTCATATGAAGCAAAAGCAGATATAAAGAAAATGAGCTATATTCCAAACAAAAAAAAAGTTAAATATATTTTAGATATTTATCACCGATTTATGTATAAAAACTAAATCTAGGCCCTAAATCATTAAAGTATAATTGTATTTATCATGGGTTATGACCAGAGAAGTTTAGTGAAACTTTTGTTCTCAAACAAAATGCTAAGGTTATAAATTTGATTTCATATTCTATTTCAGCCTGGCAGTGGGATATTGACCTGATCTAGACTGCTAAATATTAGGTCATCTACAAATTTACACAGGTTTTTCTTTAAATAACTTTCAAAGAGGGGATTTAATATTACTAAAGCTACTAAAGTGTGTACTATCCTAAATATACTGAAACTGGCAAAAGCCACTTATCAACTTTAAATACATAAGTTGATGAGAAACATAAACTCATCAATACAATTCACATTGGCCATCTTGTATCTGTCTGTAACTGTTGCCTGACTACCCAGTACTAACCTAGCTAATGAAAGACTAACCAATGACCTTTTAAAATCTTCTTACATTGTTTTAAAAGCAGAAAGACTTGCGGAGCACCTGGGTGGCTCAGTTGGTTAAGTATCCGACTTCAGCTCAGGTCATGATCTCATGGTTCGTGAGTTTGAGCCCCACATCAGGCTCTCTGCTGTCAGCATGGAGCCTGCTTGGGATTCTTTCTCTCCCTCCCTCTGTCCCTCTCCCACCCTTACTCTCCCTCAAAATAAATAAACTTTAAAAAATAAAACGGGGCGCCTGGGTGGCGCAGTCGGTTAAGCGTCCGACTTCAGCCAGGTCACCATCTCGCGGTCCGTGAGTTCGAGCCCCGCGTCGGGCTCTGGGCTGATGGCTCGGAGCCTGGAGCCTGTTTCCGATTCTGTGTCTCCCTCTCTCTCTGCCCCTCCCCCGTTCATGCTCTGTCTCTCTCTGTCCCAAAAATAAATAAAAAACGTTGAAAAAAAACAAATCAAAAAATAATAAAATAAAAGCAGAAGGATTTCTAAGGAGAGTCACTACAAAAGGCTAACATGGAGACAGGGAAGAAATCGAGCAGAGGGACTGACAGAAGCAAATATAAGGACATGGGGAGAAACTCCTGAAGGTTTTCCAGACCATTCTTGTGATCCAGCTCCCTTCCCACTTTCACATTCCATGAGACATCTCTGAGTCCTTACAATAAATTCTGTCTTTTTTAGATTTAATTTCCAGTTGGTGTCTGTGGCTTGGAATAAATATCTTTAACTATTAAAAGAGTATGCTCCCTCCTTAGAATTTCACAATGTACATTAATATAAAGCATCAGAGAACTCTGCAGTATTTTTGAAACTTAGTACACCCGTAAAACTTTTTTTTCATCATTATCTACTAACAACCTTCAAGCCAGTGCCTCACAGAACCTATTTTGAAAAACAATGATGTATATATATATTAGTATAAACTTATACAGTATGTTTTCTCAACCAAGGCATTTCAAACTTAATCTCAAAATACGGTTGTGAAAGGGAAGGTTTGAGGAAGAAATCCCAGAAATAATATCACACAGGCAACTACCCATTCCATCTTAGCAAAGGCAAATTCTGTACAAATCAAAAGGGCATTCCCCCCCCCCCGCTCAGAATTGGTTCAATTACCACAAATACACATTTTACCTTAGATGATCCACTATTGACTTTTAAAAATATGATCAATGCCTTAATGTAGCATGGCTCTACACTTGCTATGAGTCAATACCACACACATATCCTGAAGTCCTAAGCAAGGCCTTAATATGCACAACCCCAAATCTCTATAAATACGTAACAAGAAAAAGCCACAAACCACATATGCACATATACACTCTTGGCATTTATTCCCAAAAATAATTTTAAAATGAAAACTAGAGGTCCTGAAAATTTAAAGTTATAACCAACCATACTGAAAATCAAGAATTAGGTAAGATTTATATTTGGGATGAGTGGAATACTATATTTTTTTTAACTGGGAAGTTTCCCAAAGCACAACTCCAATTCAATTATTGCTTAAACATCATGTTTATTCTCAGACATCTGAAAAACATGTTGAGACACAAGAAAGCAGGCCCTGGTCTTTTTTTTACATGTTCCATTCTACCAGACATGGGCAGGAAAAAAATAATAAATTCTAAATAGTGACTTTTCTATTATCAGCATCTAAAACAAAAATAAATTTGTTTCAGACAGGATAAAAGGCAGTCAGGCTGCCACACAGTCAGTAGGAATTTGAGTTCTAACACTGGAAAAGAATTCCACACAGCTGGGCTCTCTCACTCTGCCTAAACTACAGCCAACATGGGCACCGGGCAAAAGTCAATTAAAGCCGACGGCTCCAACTCCAAAAAAGCACTGCAACACTGACTGGTTCTGGACCAAGAGGAGGGATTCAAAGGAGTCTCATAATGCTTATTATTATTTCAAGAAGATATCTAGCCAGAACCCTAGGAGCGTGCAACATTATGGAGAAACTTCTTTCCAGATAATTGAAGGCTTGCTCTTTCAAGCACTAAAACATCTTCCCAATTCTCCAAAGGATCCTTCTAGAAGGCACTGCGCACTTTGAGGCCTTCTAAACTTGAGTGTTGAAAACCTGAACTTTGAACTCCTAGAGACTCACTATGAACAACAATTAATATCAACGGCCTCTGGTATAAAAGGATGTTTTCATTTATGCTACTTGGATCCTGGCTGTGGTATATTTTAGGTTTATGTTTGCTTTCATTAAGCTTCTCTCTTCAGCTATTTGTTTCTTCCTACTCCCAAGCTGTTTGCCCCGTGTAACCTCTTCTCCCTGCCTCCTCCTAACAGACAGCCTCTTGCACTGCTCTAACTTTAGAAACCAACATTTCAGGTAAGAGCAAATAGGCCAACTCAAGGCCCAGGTTACAATCCATGATTTTCACGGCATCTGTGAGCATTTTTTGCATGCTCTCTGGTTACTAGCCAAGTTCCAGATGCCTGCAAGGTAATTACAGTCCATGTGGATTCTATCCCACACACTGTCCCTCTCCAGAAAGGTATAATGCATGAGCTCCAGTAGCACATGGCCAGTCCCTGCTTCAACAAGTTGAAATTATCCTTGACTCAATATAACTAGAGAAAGTATCTGCCTCAACCTCGGACACAAAATCTACCCTGTCTAACTTCTGTTCCTTAGTCTGTCAATAAGATTTTCAAAAGACCTTCCTGAGCCTTGCCCTAGGCTCCATTTCACATAGTCATAAATCCCTGTTTCACCCACTATTGTGGAAACAAGTCACCATCCCTGTAAGGGAACAGACAATTTGCATAAAGAACTCTTTGTAACGCAATTCCGATGTCCCTTCACAGGACCCCCAGCAGTTCTCAGCCCACCAGTCATTCTCATGTTTAAAGGGAAGGTAAGAAATGTCAGCCCCGTCTACATCACTTACTGCCTGGATGACCCTGAGCAGGTAACTCACCCACTCCATCCCTACTCATACTATTGTATGTATTGTATGTATTCAGATGTGAAATGGAGACACCAAACTGACAGAGTTAATGAAAGACCTGAATGAGGGGCCCCTGGGTGTCTCATCGGTTGAGCATCCGACTTCGGCTCAGGTCATGATCTCACGGCCCGTGAGTTTGAGCCCCGCGTCGGGCTCTGTGCTGACAGCTCAGAGCTTGGAGCCTGCTTCTCTACCCTTTCCCCATTCCCACTCATGCTCTGTCTCTCTCTCAAAAATAAACATTTAAAAAAATGTTTTAATAATAATAAAGAATAATAAAAAAAAAAACCTGAAAGAGATAATGTCCAGAGAGACGTGGCACTCAAAATGTGTTCATTAGGGGTGCCTGGGTGGCTCAGTCAGTTAAGTGTCCAACTCAATTTTGGCTCAGGTCATGATCTCATGGTTTGTGAGTTCGAGCCCTGCCTCAGGCTCCGCACCAACGGTGCAGAGCCTGGCTGGGATTCTCTCTCTCTCTCCCTCTCTCTGCCTCTCCCCTGCTTGCACGCTCTCTCTCTCAAAATAAACAAACGATGTTTTTTAATTGTGTTCAATAAAGGTTGTTGGTCACTGTGATGATTAATTTTGCATGTCAGCTTCACTTGGCCATGGTGCCCAGATATTCAGTCAAACGTTATTCTGGATGTTTCTGTAAGTTGTTTCTTTGGCTGAGAAAACAATAAATTATTGGATTTGAAGTTAAGCAGATTGCCCTCAATAATGTGCACGGGCCTCATCCAGGCAGTTGAAGATCTTACGACAACAAAGACTGACCTCCCAGCAGGCAAGAGGAAGTTCTGCCAGCAGACCTCCCCGAGCCTCTAGCCTGCCAGACAACATTGGACTCACCATGCCTCCAAAATTTCACAACCCAGTTCCTTAAAAT